>NC_029785.2:101052986-101053421 GCF_000816755.2 Arachis ipaensis | reverse complement strand
GGGATTTCTAATTTTCTATGCGTAAAGCATTGAAGGATGGGTTTTATCTTAACTTGCTAATATGAATTCAAATTAATCTATTTGATTAATATACTTGCAGCCATGCTCGCAGTTGATGATGATGAGTTCTGGCAAGGGATGTCACCTGTAGAGTTTGGGAATTTGCCTGCACTTCAGGATGCAGTCACTGTTGTGGGATACCCAATTGGTGGTGATACTATTTCCGTAACCAGTGGTGTTGTATCACGCATTGAGATCCTATCTTATGTCCATGGTTCGACTGAACTTCTAGGTTTACAGGTTAGGCTGAAACGATTGAGCTTCCAAATTCATCTTGTTATGGCGCGCGTGTGTGTGTTTGTTTTTATTTTTTTATTACCTAAACTAATAAGAGTTTATATTATAATGAAAAAGTATTTATATTTTCTAATCTGA
>NC_029785.2:101027954-101052622 GCF_000816755.2 Arachis ipaensis | reverse complement strand
ATTATATAAAAATTAAAATAATAAAAAATGTAATCCATAATGAGTGTATGAAGTCAAAATATCATATCTTCAAATTTGGAAGGCTAATTAAAAAGTTTTCTTGTGAAATTCCATGTTTTCATACTTGAGAGACGAAATTTTGGCTGAAATAGTACATGCGTGAGCAAGAAATTGATTTGGGGACTTAATTTGAGAGTTTGATAACCATAAGTTTGATTTCATTTAGCATTTCCTAGTTTTCCCTAATCAAGGATAATTTTACAGATAGATGCTGCTATAAATTCTGGCAATTCCGGTGGACCTGCATTTAATGATAAAGGAAACTGTGTGGGCATTGCATTTCAGTCCCTCAAGCACGAAGATGCGGAGAATATAGGTTATGTTATTCCAACACCAGTGATCAATCATTTCATCCAGGATTATGAGAGAAATGGAAGATACACTGGTAAGATGATGCTATGTTCTAAGATGCAGATTTCACTCATACAAACTGTTCCATTGAGCATTGTGGAATTTGAGCATTGAAGTTCTATTTATTTATACCTTTTTGTTCTTGATTTGCTGTTAGGGTTCCCTGTTCTTGGGGTTGAGTGGCAGAAGATGGAAAATCCTGATCTAAGAATGGCAACAGGCATGAGAACTGACCAGAAAGGTGTGCGGATTAGAAGAGTTGATCCTACTGCTCCAGAATCCAAGGTTTTGAAGGCATCAGATGTTATTCTTAGCTTTGATGGGGTTGATATTGCCAATGATGGAACAGGTGAGTCCTTTAGTTTCATCATACAATTTTCCGTACTATTATCGTCTGGCATGTATTTTGCTAAAGTGCACTTTGTTTACTAGTAGTAAAGAATCTTCCGAGAGAAGCTACAGTTTTGTTTCTGATAGCAACTATGACCACGTGGTGGCAAACACGGGCTCTTTCAGGAACAATGACAACATTTATATAACATGTCACCTCTCCACAGTTTTATCTCACATATTAGTAGTATTACAGTCATTATATAAGTTACCTGTTTCATGACTAAGAAAGTCAATAAGTGATTAATAAAAAGATATACTATGCCTATATATTGATTGTTAAAATAATTTTGAATGCATAGCTTTCCCAAACACACACCAAGTTTTTAACATCAAGTCCAAGTGCATATCTGTGAAGTGTTTACTTTTTGTCTCATTCTGTCATATAATGCCTTGTACTTCTGGTGTAATTTTCAGTTCCATTTCGCCATGGGGAGCGCATTGGTTTCAGTTACCTCATATCCCAGAAATATACTGGTGATAATGCTGTAATTAAAGTATTAAGAAATTCAGAGGTCCTCAATTTTGACATTAAACTCGATAGTCATAGAAGACTAATTCCAGCACACACCAAGGGCAGGCCTCCTTCATATTATATCATTGCAGGATTTGTTTTTACGACCGTTTCAGTTCCATATCTTCGATCTGAGGTTTGTGGTTAATTCAACATCCTTATCTTTTATAATTCTACTGTTTTCTATCTAGGTTCTACTATTGCTTATATTTAGTATATTATATGGTTGTTCTTTCTATTTCTTATCTCAAGTGGTATTTAAATGTCTGATACTGACTGTTCTGGATAAATTTAATCTAGCTTGGCTATTTTAATTTGTATCATATTTGCCTGAGGAGGAAATTGTTCAATATTGTGTAAACTGAAGATGAATGAGATCTTTCAAAGTTATAATATTATTTGTGACTTTTTGAAATGTTATGCTATAACTATATAGTGAACTGCGTTGATGAAATTCTAACACCGAGTAATGTGGTTCCACTGACTGTATTACTTTCTTACTTAAGCAAATAGAACATACACATGCCTGAGGTCCTTATTGAGCCATACGTTTCCAACTCATTTTCATATATGAACAGTATGGAAAGGATTATGAGTATGAAGCTCCTGTCAAACTTTTGGATAAACTGCTGCATTCAATGCCGCAATCGCCAGATGAACAACTTGTTGTGGTTTCTCAGGTACGATCTTTTGGAGTCTTTTCTGCTTTCGTTTCTCGTAAGTATCTCATTGTAGGTTGGCACATCATGTAAGGTACTTCTCGGATATATTTTAGATACTCCAAATTTACAAGTTTTGGCTTCAAACTTGCATGCCTATATAAATGGAAATTCTATAACAATCAAATAGATAACTTCATTTTAGTATTGATTTGAAAGAATTTATGCTAACATGAAAGTTATTATCATCTCTCTTATTTTTATCCAAAAAAATATTCATCTCTTTTAATTTAAAGTTTTATGAATGCTAATTTAGTCTCAACTTTATATTTTATACTACAGTTGTATATTTCAAACAGTGTTGCATCTGAGTACTTATGTCATGTTTGTTCTTTATTCCATATCTATTTATGTGCTTCATAGATCTGATCAAGTTTGACTATCTCTTTGATACATTAAAGGTGTTGGTGGCTGATATCAATATTGGATATGAAGAGATTGTCAACACCCAGGTTTGTAATGGCTATATTCTGTTTTTCTGTTTGTTTGGATTTGCCCGTCAATAGATATATCACGATAACCTCTTAATTGTTCACGTCCCTGTATTCTTTATATTTGTTAAGGTCCTTGCTTTTAATGGTAAACCTGTGAAAAATCTCAAGAGCTTGGCCAATATGGTAGAGAGCTGCAACGATGAATACCTGCAATTTAATCTAGACTACGAACAGGTGGCCATCTCCATCCCCCTCTCTGTTTTAAGTGCCCCCTTTTTTTATAGGTGAATTATGGCTTTATCTCTTATATTGACTAATAATCTATGCAGATTGTGGTTCTTCGCACAAAGACTGCAAAGGCAGCTACTCTAGACATACTTTCAACCCACTGCATTCCCTCAGCAATGTCCGATGATCTGAAGTCATGAGGGACCGACTAGGAAAACTGCATTTTTTGCAAAGGATAGTAGATAGCTTAGCAGGATTTACAACTGTCTTGCGGGACATTTAGTTTTTTTTTTTAATTGAGGGAGGTGAGCAATGTAGAGTTTTCATTCGTTTCACCAATGTAATGTCTTTTTTTGACTTACCTGAGGGGTAATACAAAATAGAACGATAAATTGGTAAAATTTTCCTGAGAAAAAGATATGTTCTTTCATAAGTGATATCTGTTGAATTATATTCAACTTGGATCAGTGGTTGTGCCTAAAACATTGCTTTCATGGTGACTCTAGTAGAGGACTTGCTTGTGCAGACAGGGATGATTGTCTATCTACATCGATGCCTTCTCCAATTTCTTCTTTGGATTGTGCCCAAAGTACTGTGTAAAATCCGATGATGATTACCATCAAACCAATAGTCCTGAAAAGTAGAGTAGAAACACAAAGTAGTTAACATTGAAATTGATATCGATAAAGTTGATATTTATATAATACCTGAACAGCTATGAATATGCCCTGTCCAAAAAGTCATATCTCATATCCATTATTGCGAAGTTAATAGATTATATATATTGAGTTACCTGCCAACAGGAAGTGTTTCACCAAGGAAGACAACACTTGAGAATGCAGCAATTGCAATCCCCAAAGGCTTGAACATGGTTACAAATACTGGCCCTTTTTTATTTATGCACCAGGTCAATACAGAAAAAGTGACCACACTTCCGAAAATTGCCTGCAATATTGTTTTCCACATAAGAAGCTTTTGCAGTGAATATTTATATCTTATTTATGTTCTTTATTTTTTGTTGTCTTTGGTTGCTAAGTAGTAAGTACATATGCTTACTGAATAGAATATGGTGGTGAGCTCAATGTCAGGCCTTAGTTTCCAGGCATTTGGATCTCTGACTACGATCAAGGAAAGTATTGCACATTGGATGGTTCCAAACAGGCAGTAGAAGGCTATAATGGTCAACTGAGACGGGTATCCTTTAAGAATTGCTGCCTACAAATTCACCTAACCAAATCAAATATAATATATTGATTCAAAGATGTACGAACAAGTAACGACGACATAAAATAATGACCTGAGCAATATTCCAGATTGCAAGGGATGTAGATGCAATGGCAAGAAAGAGGCCACCAATGATCCAATTGGTAGTCTCTGTAAGCATTTGTTGTAATGGTTGAATTTGAAAGCCAGCAATCGGACTTCCCTTGTAAAGGGTGACGAGTAATGCTCCTGATATGGACACCACGGCTCCCAGCATCTTCATCTGGCTTATGGAGCTCCTAATTTCAAATTTCTCCATCCTATAATGGTTTTCAAATTTCATGGTAGTGACAAAATCTAGTTGCAATGCGTAGATGTATGCCCCCTGTAATTAGTTACCTGAATATGACAGCCAGCAAAAAAGTAATTGCTGGAGTCAAGTTGCTCATAGCAGATCCAAGAGTGGGAGAGCTGTAGCTTATGCCAGTGAAAACACAATTCTGCATCACAGTTATGCTGCAATGTATATCTCAGCAACAAAAGATATAATCACTGAATGAGAAACCAAAGATATAAGAGCAATTCCCAAAAATATTATGTTTTAGCTACTTTTGGGGCATACCCAACAAGGGCAAGGAGGAAGAATTTGCAAAGAAGCCAGAAAGAAAGAGGTGGTGTTGTAGTTCTGCAAAACAAAGGAAAGGAAGAGAATTAGGTAGAGATGGAATCAGTGAAGATGAGATGAAAAGACAGGTACCTGTTCCTGTTGATGAAGAAAGAAGAAGGGAGGAGGATCAAAGTGGCAAGAGCATTTGAGTAGACAACAAAAATAAAGTGGCTCATCCCTCTTGACATGGCTGCTTTGCTAAGTGTGGTCAACCCAACGTCAAGGCACTCCACAATCACCATCGCCAGAAACGGAATCCATGAACAAAACCATCGTCTCACTCCCATTATTGCTTTGCTTTGCTACTGCGTGCTATCTCTTTCTCTCTACTCTCTCTCATTACATGATCCAGTACGGAACAGGGGGCCATAGTACCTCTTACAGCCACAAATCAAATGCTGGACATGATTCATGTCCTTGTAGCTTTTCTTTTACGTACCTTCACTTTATGCTGACTTCTGACTATGCTATTTTATAAATTAACTCAGTTTAATTAATGCCAGTAATATATTAAATTTAAAATTTAAAATTAGTCTTTTTTAATTTAATAAATATGAGTAATAATAAAAATATAAAATTAGTTAAAAACTTAAAATAATAGGTATTCTACACTTTAAATAAGAGATTTTAAGTTCAAAATTTAATTTTAATGCATATAAAATATAACTATTTTACGCAATAATCGACTCATTTATTTTTTAGATGATTATTTACACAATAGTTGTAAAAAGTTGTTAACCTATAATTGCTAGTCTTTAATTAGTCTAACTAGTGAATGATTCGTGCGATGCATCGAAAATGTTCAGTACTGGAATTAAAAAATACATCATTTATATATAATATAGTGTGTATCATAATCAAATAACATTATGCACAAATATCATAACGTCTACCCTAAATCGAATTAAATTAACATATACGAATTTTTCAGCATAAATGAAAAACCGAAAATCATTCCTTTCATATTCATTACTAATGTAAAGAAGTTTCTTCATATCAAGTTACATACCAAAACCGAAATTTCATATATTTGCTAAACAATCAACAAAGAAATAGGTTCAGCATTAGATAGAGTTACCTAATAACTTCCTATTAAACATTGAACCACCTAATTAAAAATATCAAGCCTTCGACTTAAAAATGTCATCCACAATTTACTAATCAATAATACTGAATCATACAAATAGAGATTTCTCTACACATAAAAAATTTAAAGCTCCGAGTCATAGATTATGAAAAATCTCCCTATACACAACATTCAAGGTAGAACCATCACTCAGTGAACCATTGTTCTTTATTAAAACTCTCAAGCCCTTTTTAGACTTGACCCTAGACAAAGCAACATATAATTGACCATGCGTAAAAACAGGTTTGGGTAAGTATAACCCCACTATACTTAGAGTTTGACTTTGGAATTTATTGACGGTCATTGCAAGGGAGACTACAAGAGGAAACTGTCTTCGTTGGAACCTGAATAAAAGAGTTTCATTGTTAAGCAATATATTCATCCGTGGAATCAGAACTATTTTGCCACACTTGTCACCTGTCAAGATATTACATTCAATTATATGATTACCTAATCTTTGAACCTGTAATCGAGTACCATTACAAAGTCCATTGCTTTGGTCTATATTCCTCAACAACATAACAGATACACCAACTTTGAGTTTCAACTGATGGTTAGGTAAGCATGAGCAATTTATCGAATTCAACACATCAGTTTTGATAGCATCCATCTCATATTCCATGTTGCCCTCTTCATCACACAACGAGTCCGAATTCAATAAATCTAGGTAGACAAATGTAACTAAATTCTAAAACCCATCACCAGTATCATTAATTAGAATGTCTTTAGGGATGACTACCTCAGACTCACTATCTGTTGAATCACCTGCCAACCCATCACCAATTTGAATTAACCATTGTGCAATCTCTTTGAGATCATTATCAACTTCAATAGTACCTCCAACAGTAAGTCTCATATTCTTTGAAAGCTTTAAGACTATGCAAAATTGCCATAGATAAGAAGAACTAATGGATGCTTGCACTATGTCTTGATGCGAGCCCATTGGTATTACCGGAAGAATCTGCCCGAAGTCTCCACCAAGTACAACAACTTTGCCACCAAAGGGAAGGTCTGCATTAAATGATGGCTCAAATCTAAGAATATCTTTCATAGACTTGTCAAGAGCTTCATAATAAAACTTGCTTAAGATTGGAGCCTCATCCCATATAATAAGCTTTGCCTTACATATCAGCTTAGAAAGAGGAGTGCCTTGCTTTATGTTGCAAACAGAATCCTCGTTTATGCTTAATGGTATCTTGAATCTTGAGTGAGCAGTACGACCATTAGGAAGTAATAAAGAAGCAATGCCACTTGAAGCAACATTAAGAACAATGTTCCCACCATTTCTTAAATAAGCAGAAAGAGTCCTCCGTATGAATGTCTTCCCAGTTCCTCCATAACCATATAAAAAGAAAAACCCACCACGATCATTATTTACAGAATCAATGATAATGTCAAATGCAGTTCATTGTTCATCTGTCATGGTGTTTAGCGATTGTATGTATTGTTGAGTAAGTAAAGAACGATCAAAATTAAGTTCATCCAATAATACTAAGTGATCCTCTAAAACATGGACATCATCTAATGACGGGTAAGGCATACACACAAACTCTTTAAGAGACCTTCCATTACTTTGCATTCTGTCATGAAGCTTTGCAAGTGTCAAGTTCATGATCTTCTCATCTAACAATTGAAGCTCTGGCAAAAAAATATTTTTAATTCTTATTTACTTTTTCTATTTATACTTCTTCTCATCTGTACTCATATCATTCGACTTTTATCTCTCTCTTTTCTTCCATTTTCACTTTTATTTCTCTCTTCTCTCTTCATGTCTCACTTTAAGGAGGAGCTTCTTGCTAATTGGCACAAAAAGCTTCTTCTCTTCTTTCTCTTCCTTTCTTGTTTCTGACCAGAAACAAGGATAAAGAACCCCTCTTAACTCCTGATCCTGAACCTGAGAAGACTCTATGCAAGGAGGCATTTACAACAAGCTAAAGCATAACACTCCGGAAGAGACCTTTCAGAAAGTTTTGAACAAGAACTGGGAGACATGGCCGAACCTCAAGAGGAGCCCAAAAAGGTTCTTGGTGACTTCACCATGCCTACCTCTGACTTTTATGGCAGGAGTATCTCTGTACCTGCCATTGGAGCTAACAATTTTGAGCTTAAGTATCAGTTAGTCTCTCTTCTACAGCAGAACTGCAAGTTCCATAGACTTCCAAAGGAAGATCCTCATCAGTTCTTAGCTGAATTCTTACAGATCTGTGATACTGTAAAGACTAATGGAGTTAATCCTGAAGTCTACAAGCTTATGCTCTTTTCTTTTGCTGTAAGAGACAAAGCTAAGCTATGGTTGGATGCCAAACCAAGAGAGAGTCTTGACTCTTGGAAAAAGCTGGTTAATGCTTTTCTAGCTAAATTCTTTCCTCCTCAAAGGATGAGCAAGATTAGAGTGGAAGTTCAAACCTTCAGATAAAGAGAAGGTGAATCCCTCTATGAAGCTTGGGAAAGATACAAGCAACTGATTAGGAGATGTCCTCCTTACATGCTCTCAGAATGGTCCATCATAGACGTGTTCTATGATGGCTTGTCTGAGATATCCAAAATTTTATTGGATAGCTCTGCAAGTGGATCCCTCCACTTGAAGAAAACACTAGCAGAAGCAAGAGAACTCATTGAAATGGTTTCAAATAACCAATTCATGTATACTTCTGAAAGGAATCCTTTAAACCATGGGATCCCTCAGAAGAAAGGAGTTCATGAAATTAAAACTCTGAATGTCATATGGGCTCAGAATAAGATCTTGACTCAGCAAGTCAATATGATCTCCCAGCATCTGACTGGAATGCAAACTGTAGCTGGCAATACTCAGAAGCTTCTTCTGAAGAAGAAGCTTATGATCCTGATCAACCCACCATGGAGGAGGTGAATTACATGGGAGAACCCTATGAAAACACCTATAATCCTTCATGGAGGAACCATCCTAACCTTTCATGGAAGAATCAACAGAGACCTCAGCAAGGTTTCAATAACAATCAAGGTGGTAGGAACCAAAATAGGTTCAATAACAGACCACCATTCCCATCTTCTCAAGAAAATATGGAAACCTCTAAGTAGAGCCTTTCTGAATTAGTAACTCTGGTTTTCAGCCTCTCTAAGACTACTCATAGTTTAATAAATGAAACAAGGTCCTCCATTACAAACTTGGAGGTGCAAGTTGGTCAACTGAGCAAGAGGATCCCTGAGATTCCTTCTGAAACTCCTCCCAGTAACACTGAGGTGAATCCTAGAGAAGAGTGTAAGGCCATAACCATGGAGGTAGAGGCCGAATCTGAGGAGAATGGGAAGGTGTTGAACGCCAGTGAAGAAGCCTTCACTGGGCGTTCAACACCCATAATGGCAGCAAGCCTGGTGCTGAATGCCAGTGAGGAACCCCTCACTGGGCGTTCAACGCCCAACCAGGCAGGCTTTCTAGCGCTGAACGCCAGTGAGGAACCCCTCACTGGACGTTCAACGCCCAACCATGCAACCATTCTGGCGCTGAACGCCAGTGAGGAACCCCTCGCTAGGTGTTCAACGCCTACAAACCCAGGGAAGCTAGCGTTGAACTCCAGCAAGGACATCCCTGCTGGGCGTTCAATGCCCAGAATGCTAGAGGAACTGGCGTTTAACGCCAGTAAGGGTGGACAACAAGGGCATTTGACGCCCAAAGAGCTCACAGAGCTGGCGTTGAACGCCAGTCAAAGCACACCCCTTGAGTGCTTAAGTCCCACTCAAGAACCCTCTATCCCAGAACTAAAGGAAACTATAAAGACCATTGAGGTTCTTTTGCATGCACTTCAACAGTGCATGAGTTCTGATGACTACTCATCCTCGGATGAGGATGAAGACACTAGGGAAGAGCAAGTTGCTTGGTACCTAGGAGCTCTTATGAAGCTGAATGGCAAGTTATTTAGTACAAGGCCATTGGAGGAAGAACCTCCACTGCTTACCAAATAACTCCATGCTTTGGTGTTCAGCAGAGGCTACCTCAAAATCTTCCAGATCCTGGACGCTTTCTGATTCCTTGCACCATAGGCACCATGTCCTTTGAAAAGGCTCTGTGTGACCTAGGTTCAAGCATCAACCTCATGCCACTCTCTATAATGGAGAAACTGGGCGTCATTGAGGTGAAGTTTGCAAACATCTCACTAGAGATGGCAGACAAAACAATGAAGAAGCCATATGGCTTAGTAGAGGATGTCTTGGTAAAGGTTGAAAACCACTACATCCCTGCAAACTGCATTGTCTTGGATATTGGAGAGGATGAGGATGACTCTGTCATCCTTGGAAGACCTTTCCTAGCCACTGATAATGCTATCATTGATGTGGCTAAGAGAGAACTGACCCTACAATTAGGGGAGGATCATATCTTATTCAAGATGCCTCATCCCAGTTCTCCCTCTAAAAGAGAGATAACTGTGCAACACCTAGTGTTCCAACCCTCTCTTTCTGTGCAGAGCTTTACAGAGCACCCAGACATCAATTCTAAGTTTGGTGTTGGGCAGCTATCAACAAGCTCTAAGCACAAAGGTACTAAGAAGAAAGTACCTAAAGGTTGGAGGGACAAGAAAGTCCCAACTAAAGGCCTCTCACCTGGCATGAGAGTTGTCTTCACTAAAAAGCCAGCCTTACCACATACAGTGAGTCGTATCCTATTTCTAGAGCATGTGGAGCTCATTCATGAGAGGACAGGAAGAAAATTCACTGTAAAGGGCAAAAATCTGAGCCCATACTAACCTCCGTAAGGAGCTAACCATCAAGCTAGTGACGTTAAAGGAGCACTTGTTGGGAGGCAACCCAACCTTAGTTAATTATTTATTTTCTTTTATTTTAGGGTCATGATCATATGCAGCAATCAGAACAAAGACAGAATTTCACAGCAGTGAAAACAGAACACTCTGGATGGAGTGTTAAAGTTAAACGCCAGCCAGGGTATCCCTGCTGGGCGTTCAACGCCCCTGGGCATTTAAACGCCAGTGCAGAGAAGCAGGGAATCTGGATTCCCTAGCCTCTCGGGACCTATAGGTCCCACAGCATCTTCACCTACCTTACCTACCCTACTTACTTTCACACTTTCCCAAACACATTTCCCTATAAACTTAGCCCAATCATATCCATACCACTTCCCCACAACCATCATAATTACTACCTAACCCCACCCACTTCAAAATCATATTTCCCACCCAAAACCCACCCTATGGCCGAACCCTACCACTCCCCTCCTATATATACCCCTCTTCATAACTCTCCATACACACACCTCTCATACCCTTATACACCCACAAGGCCGAGCCCTCTCTCTCCCTCTATCTTCCTTCATTTTCTTCTTCTTCTACTCCATTCTTCTCTTTTCTTTATTTTTGCTTGAGGACGAGAAAAGTTTTAAGTTTCGTGTGGGAAAAGCATAGCTTTTTTCTTTCCATGACCATTCATGGCACCCAAGGTTGGAGACTCCTCTAGAAAGAGGAAAGGAAAGGTAGTAGCCACTCCTTCTAAATCTTGGGAGACGGAGAGATTCATTACCAACGCCCACCAAGACTACTTCTATGAAGTAGTGGCAGAGAAGAAAATGATCCCTGAGGTCCCTTTCATGCTCAAGAAGAATGAGTATCCGAAAATTTGAAGAGAGATCCAGAGAAGAGGTTGGGAAGTCCTAACCAATCCCATTCAGATGTTGGGATTCTCATGGTGCAAGTTCTATGCTAATGCATGGGTTACTAAAAACCATGACACTAGTGTGAACCCAAATCCACGGAATTAGATCACCATGGTCCAAGGAAAAATCTTAGATTTCAGCCCGGAAAGTGTGAGGTTGGCGTTCAACTTGCCTCTAATGCAAGGAGATCCTGATCCTTACACTAGGAGAGTCAACTTTGATTAGAGATCAGATCAAGTGCTCTTAGACATCTGTGTGAAAAGAGCACAGTGGAAAAAGGATTCCCAAGGCAAGCCTATTCAACTAAGAAGGGTTGACCTAAAGGCCATAGCTAGAGGATGGTTGGAATTCATCCAACGTTCTATCATTCTCACTAGCAATTGGTCAGAAGTGACTGTTGACAGAGGCATCATGATCCATTGCATCATGATTGGAAGTGAGGTAGAAGTACATGAGGTGATTCCTCAAGAATTGTACAAGGTAGCTGAAAAGCATCACACCAATGCCAGGTTGGCATTCCCATACCTCATCTATCATCTATGCAATTCAGTTGGAATTGTCATAGAAGGAGATATCTCTATTGGTGAGGATAAGCCTATCACTAAGAAGAGGATGGAGCAAACCAGAGAGCATGCATAAGAGCCTGTGCAACCGCCTCAGTATGAGATCCCTGAGATGCCTCAAGGGATGTATTTTCCTCCCCAAAGTTATTGGGATAAATGGCAAACTTCTCTTGGAGAATTGAGCACTAACATAGAGCAATTGAAGATGGAGCATCAAGGGTATGCTACCACCCTCAATGAAATAAGAGAATATCAAAGAGCCATAAGGGAAGACCAAAGGGCTATGAGGAAAGAGCAACAAAGGCAAAAGAGTGATATTGAAGAGATCAAGCATCACATTAGATCCTCAAGGAGGAGCACTAGACGCCACCATTAAAAGTGGACTCGTTCTCTTTTACCTCCTTTCCTTTACTATGTTTCTATTTTTATCTTATGTTTTGTCTGTTCTCCTGTTCTAGTTGCATGATCATTTACATTGATGTCTTAAAAAGTTGTAAAATGTTCCATATATCTCTCACCTTGCTTAAAAAGAAAATTTTTATTTGAAAAGAATTGAGAGATGCATGAATTTCAAGTTTAAAATAAGAATAGTTTAATTATGTTGATGTGGTGTCATTGCTTTTGTTTTCTGAATGTATGATTAAACAGTGCATAGTTGAAGTTGAAATTTTAGAATGTTGGCTCTTAAAAGAATAAGGAAAAAGGAAAAGTATTATTGATAATCTGAAAAATCTATAAAATTGATTTTTGAAGCAAGAAAAAAGCAACAAAAAGAAAAAGAAAAAGCATGTTGCAAAAGAAAAAAATTATATGCATGTGAAAAAGAAAGAAAAATGGCAAAAAAAAAAAAGAAAAAAATAAAAGCAGAAAAATCCATTACTGCCCAAAAATACAGGAAAAAGAGGGCAGATTGAAAAAGCCAGTAACCCTTTAAACCAAAAGGCAAGGGTAAAAGGACCCAAGGCTTTGAACATTAATGGATAGGAGGGCCCAAAGGAATAAAATTATGGCCTAAGCGGCTAAACCAAGCTGTCCCTAACCATGTGCTTGTGGCGTGAAGGTGTCAAGTGAAAAGCTTGAGACCGAGCAGTTAAAGTTGTGGTCCAAAGCAAAAAGAGTGTGCTTAAGAACTTTGGACACCTCTATCTGGGGACTCTAGCAAATCTGAGTCACAATCTGAAAAGGTTCACCCAGTTAAAGTGTCTGTGGCATTATTGTATCCGGTGGTAATATTGGAAAACAAGGTGCTTAGGGTCACGGCCAAGACTCTGAAAGCTGTGTTCAAGAATAAAAAAGAACTGAACTAGGAGAGTCAATAATATCATCTAGATTCTGAGTTCCTAAAGATGCTAACCATTCTGAGTTTCAATGGATAGTGAGATGCCAAAACTATTCAGAAGCAAAAAGCTACTAAGTCCCGCTCATCTAATTGTGACTAAGCTTCATTTGAAACTTAGAGATTTGTTGTATCTTAATTTTCATTTTATCCTACTATATTTTTAGTTGCTTGGGGACAAGCAACGGTTTAAGTTTGGTGTTGTGATGAGCAGATATTTTATATGCTTTTTGGCATTATTTTCATATAGTTTTTAGTAAGTTTTATTTGGTTTTATTAAGTTTTTATAGGTTTTCATGTTAAATTCATATTTTTGGATTCTACTATGATTTTTTGTGTTTTTGTACAAGTTCAGGTATTTTCTGGCTGAAATTGAGGAGCTGGAGCAGAAGTCTGATTCAGAGACAGAGAAAGCACTGCAGATGCTGTCCGGATCTGACCTGCCTGCATTCGGAATATCTTTTCTAGAGCTACAAAAGTCCAAATGGAGTGCTCTCAATGGATATGGAAAGCTGATTTCTAGAGATTTCCAGCAATATATAATATTCTATAATGTACTTCGGATTAGAAGGCCCAAAACTGGCATCCAACGCCAGCCTCCTGGCCCCTTCCAGGCGTCCAGCGCCCAAAGAGCAGAGACCAGTGTCCAAATGCCCAAAGAGGACCCCCTAGCTGGCGTTCCATGCCCAAGAGGCCTCATAGCACGTGGATCTTATCAAAGCTCATCCCAAACACTCACTAAGTGGGCCCCAGAAGTGGATTTTAGCATTGAAAAGACTGTTTTACCCTTACTAGTCATTTGTTTAGTATTTAAGAGATTTTATTTATGTAATTAATAACAATCTTGACCATTCAGCATTATTTTTGTTTTACATTGTATTTTCCTTTTCGTATGAGTTTCTAAATCTCCTAGGTTAAGGGGAGGAGCCCTGCTGAGTCCTATGAATTAATAAAAGTATTATTGTTTTTTCTTTGATCCGTGTTTGATTAATTCTAAGATGTATATTCGTACTTCATCATGGTGGATAGGATGATCGAACAATCAGCTCTGTTCATCACATTAAGACGAACGTGCCTAAAAAATACCTGCGTCTACTTGTGTTCGTGTGAATACTTCAGTGGAAAGCACGCACCACTAGATTAAATCATACATCTCTCAGACGGCTAATCCACGACTTCGTTGGGGACTTCTCGAGACACTAGTTCAGCCGATTTTGGGGAGATTAGGGTCTCTATGGTAGAGGCTAGAACCCTATGATACAGCATTCTCTAATCCAGAAGATCCGACCTTGTCTGTGGCGTTTTGAGTAGGATCATTAAGGAGAATGGACTGTACGCACTTCACCCTCAAGCAGAGATGGATCCACACTAACCCTAGGGTTCAGATCTGGAGGAGTATTGACGACCTCTCAATAAAGGCGCCAATCACTTACAACCTGCCATTGAAGAGATCACTCACAAGCAATGAAGATAGTAATACCAGAGTTAATTCAGAAAGACAAAGTAACTCCAATCCTTAACCCTATTCTTATTAGTATTTTCTACCTTTTTTTGCTTTATTCCTATTACTAATTTTAATCCTAATATAAACTCCATATATGACATAAAATCAACAACCTTCTGATCTGCTTGACTAAGACCTGCAAGATAACCATAGCTTGCTTCAAACCATAATCCTCGTGGGATCGACCCTGACTCGCTCAACTATTACTTGGACGACCTAGTGCACTTGCTGACACAACAGTACGTAGGTGTAGGGATTCGTGCTACCAGTAGACAACCGACGCATGAGCTCATGGCCTGCACTAGGAATAGGCATGCATCATAAATTGTTGCGCATTTGATTGTGATTGTTTACTGTTCATTCTTTCTGCTACGTGCTATCTGTTTCTTGTTAGTTTCCTATTCTCTTATTCTTGTTTCTGTTTTAAAGTTTTATAATTATAATTTCTCCAAAGATTATATTAAGATAGTAAAACTAGGAACAATAGTCATAGAGAACAGTATAAGGAGCGGCATTAACCCCAACGGAAGATGCCAAGATAGAGTTATGTCAGAGCCGCCATATGGAAGTATCCATGAGACTTAGCAAGCGAGTTATTACGATAGAGCCATAATTCTAGATTTCATGAGAGGGATGCTTTTTCATGGTGTCGCCTTACTGGGAACCGTATAGGTTCTCACCCCTTCCTTTTTCCTTTTCCCCGCAGTTGGAGGATTTCGATTTGATTGCCGCCACTGCAGTTATATTCAGAGAAGCACCAGAGAAGCATATGTTTCTGAACCCTACAGGAGATGCTCAAGACTAGTCTTGAGATGAGGTCTACAGACTTATGCCTCAATTGTGGAAAGAATGTAGGATAGATAGTCTTTATTCCTTAGACTTAGCTTTTTCTCACTTTTATAGCATTTTTTAGGGGTAGAAGTTGATATTTTCTTTTCGTTTATTAGTCCGAGTAACAACTTAGGGGTTTTCTATATAAACCAAGTATCTGGGAAGTTGTCAGCTGTATATAGGTTTATGTGTGTGTGTGTGTGTATATATATATATAAACCCCTGATTTCTATGTAAGTCAGTGCCCAACATTGTATACAGAGATATTTTGTACTAAATAAAACTAATTGTGCTAAACATTCATATGAGATTGTTGGTGATGGTATTGGAACTTCCGTAGCCAACTAGTCAGGACTTCATTGTTCTGGTCCCATTCTCTTAGAAGTTGAATCTCTGCAGAAGGTAAATTGGGATTATATGTTCTGTTTGATTTAAGTTCAAATGGAACTGGAGTTTTATAGGACTATTGGGAAGTAACACCTGACAACTAACAGTGATCCGGACCTGCTAGAAATTAGGTCGTTACAATTTGGTATCAGAGCAGTTCGTTCTTAATAGAACCTGGGAATGGACTGACTACGCTTCGTTGCATACTCTGCTTTTTGTTTTCCCATGTAGTTAGGGTATCCTCATTGATACATTTAGCATGATCGTCTACGAGAACTTGTTCAGGAATTATTCACACTTGACCTGATTGATTGTTGGGAATGAATAAGACTTGAATGACTATAAGTAGACAAACTTATCAATATAGGATTCCTCACAACACCTGCGATTATTAGATAGACCACCATTATAAAACTTTTAAACACCGATGACCACATTTGAGTGGAACGCAGCTGCTGTACTTAGAAGTACGGTTGACTATTAAACATTGGGATAGGAATAGTACAAGAATGGTAATGATGAATCCAAGATGGCCCGATGTGAGTGATGCGTAGTGGTAGCGTGGTGACACGAGAATATGGAGTTTCCATCGACTCCGCTTACGAATACCTTTAGGATCAAACCTTTTCTTGCCGTAAGATAGTTGTTGGGATAGTTAAGATAGGATCTTTTATGGTTTTATAACCCTTAAGATATACTCGAAGTTTCGAGGACGAAACTTTTTGTAAGGTGGGTGGGATATAACATTCTGATTCTCTACAGAGTTAATCTCAGAATTCTGTGATGAGAAATTTAATAAATATCTAAGAATCACCTCATCATAAAATAATAAGGTGGATTTAGACTTGATAAGTGAAAAGAATATATATGCCGTGAGAGATAAAAGCGTGTCCTAAGCCAAAAACCATACCGATAACGATGAATTTGACTATTGAGTTAAATTCATCTATGGAATCTTTACTAGAATATTCTAAATTTGATTCAGAGTCGAGATACTTTTTGCTGTTGATTTCTCAGTTACCGATTGGTTAAACCGATACGGTTTGAAAAACGATAATCTTACGGTTTAGTTATTGAATCGTTTTCTTTCCTCTCTTCAGCAATTTGGCCAAACCTTTAAGGAACCTATCTTCAATCTAAATTCATGAAGCCACTAGAAAGATTATCTAAAAGAAAAATAAAGAACCGAAACACTTAGCCTAATTAAAAATCTAACCGAACTTAAACCGAACTGAGTTTTTCTTAATCAAACTACTCTCTCAAGATTAGCCACATAACCACAATTGAACCACTCCCTCCATTCTCCTTTTAATGGCCAAATCTCAGCCATAAATTAGCCAATAATGATGAATCATTAGAAAGCATTTAATGAAGAGATACATGCCATTAAACAAGTTCATCCTTCCTTGATTTGGTGGCAACGTACCACACCATTCACCACACTAGAAATAGACATGCTCACCCTCATTTTTGAAGCTTTAACAAGAGAACAAGAGAGGGAGGATAATTTGAGATATTAGAAGCTAAAAAGGAAGAGTGATTGGAGGAGAGAACAACTGAGGAGATTGAGAGCTTGGAGCCCAACTTTCCAACCTCCATCAAGATACAAATGTGATCTTCACCTTACCATCTTGACTCTAGGAGTTCCTTGAGCATGATCTTCTTTTTCATTCTCCTTTAAGGCTTTCCAAAATCCCAGCTCAAGGAGGAGCCTCGACCGAAGAGATAAAGAGAAAGCTAGAACCGATTTCTTGAGGAAGGGTGAACTTCATCGAGGTAGGGGTTAGGTGGTGCATGAATTGTAAATCACACTTTTTACAACTCGTACCACTAACCAGCAAGTGCACTGGGTCGTCCAAGTAATACCTTACGTAGTAAGGGTCGATCCCACGGAGATTGTCAGCTTGAAGCAAGCTATGGTTATTTTATAATTCTTAGTCAGGAAATCAATGATAAGAGTGATTATATTTATGAAGAGTAAAAAGCATAAATTAAATAGTACTTGTTATGCAGTAATGGAGAACAGATTGAGGTTTTGGAGATGCTCTATCTTCTGAATCTCTGCTTTCCTATTGTCTTCTTCTTCACGCACGCAGGTCTCCTTCAATGGCAAGCTGTATGTTGGTGGATCACCGTTGTCAATAGCTACCATCGATCCTCTCAGTGAAAATGGTCCAAATGCACTGTTACCGCACGGCTAATCATCTGTCGGTTCTTACTCATGTTGGAATAGAATCCATTGATTCTTTTGCGTCTGTCACTATGCCCAACACTCGCGAGTTTGAAGCACATCACAGTCATCCCTTCCCAGATCCTACTCGGAATACCACATACAAGGTTTAGACTTTCCGGATCTCAGGAATGGCCGCCAATAATTCTAGCCTATACCACGAAGACTCTGATCATGAACCAGGAGGCTAAGAGATACACACTCAAGCTAGTGCAGATAGAACGGAGGTGGTTGTCAGGCACACGTTCATAGGTGAGAATGATGATGAGTGTCACGGATCATCACATTCATCAGGGTGAAGTGCGAGTGAATATCTTAGAATAGAAACAAGCGTGATTGAATGAAAAACAGTAGTAATTGCATTAATTCATCGAAACACAACAGAGCTCCTCACCCCCAATCATGGGGTTTAGAGACTCATGCCATCAGAAATACAATGTGAAACGTGTAAAATGTCATGAGGTACAAAATAAATCTCTAAAAGTTGTTTAAATACTAAACTAGTGACCGAGGTTTACAGAAAATGAGTAAACTATTATAGATAGTGCAGAAATCCACTTTCGGGGCCCACTTGGTGTGTGCTAGGGCTGAGACTTGAGCTTTACACATGCCTAGGCTGTTTTTGGAGTTAAACGCCAGGTTGTAACCTGTTTCTGGCGTTTAACTCCAGAATAGGGCAGGAAGCTGGCGTTGAACGCCAGTTTGCGTCATTTATCTTTGGGAAAAGTATAGACTATTATATATTGCTGGAAAGCCCTGGATGTCTACTTTCCAACGCAATTGAGAGCGCACCATTTGTACTCCTGTAGCTCCAGAAAATTCACTTTGTGTGTAGGGAGGTTAGAATCCAACAGCATCTGCAGTCCTTTTTCAGCCTCTGAATCAGATTTTTGCTCAGGTCCCTCAATTTCAGCCAGAAATTACCTGAAATCACAGAAAAACACACAAACTCATAGTAAAGTGCAGAAATGTGATTTTTATTTAAAAAGTAATAAAAATATAATAAAAAGTGACTAAAACATATTAAAAACTACCTAAAAACAATGCCAAAAAGCGTATAAATTATCCGCTCATCACAACACCAAACTTAAATTGTTGCTTGTCCCCAAGAAACTAAAAACAAAGTAGGATAAAAAAAGAGAATATACAATGAATTCCAAAAACACCTATGAAGATCAGTCTTAATTAGATGAGCGGGGCTATTAGCTTTTTGCTTCTGAACAGTTTTGGCATCTCATTTTATCCTTTGAAGTTCAGAATGATTGGCATCTATAGGAACTCAGAATACAGATAGTGTTATTGATTTTCCTAGTTTAGTATGTTGATTCTTGAACACAGTTACTTTATGAGTCTTGGCTGTGACCCTAAGCATTTTGTTTTCTAGTATTACCACCGGATACATAAATGCCACAGACTGGGTGAACCTTTTCAGATTGTGACTCAGCTTTGCTAAAGTCCCCAATTAGAGGTGTCCAGGGTTCTTAAGCACACTCTGTTTTTGCTTTGGACCTCGACTTTAACCGCTCAGTCTCAAGTTTTCACTTGACACCTACACGCCACAAGCACATGGTTAGGGACAGCTTGGTTTAGCCGCTTAGGCCAGGATTTTATTCCTTTGGGCCCTCCTATCCACTGATGCTCAAAGCCTTGGATCCTTTTTATTACCCTTGCCTTTTGGTTTTAAGGGCTATTGGCTTTTTGCTCTTGCCTTTTGGTTTTAAGAGCTCTTGGCTTTTTCTGCTTGCTTTTTCTTTTTTTTTTCTTTTTTTTCGCCATTTTTCTTTTCTCTTTCTTTTTTTGCAAGCTTTGTTCTTCACTGCTTTTTCTTGCTTCAAGAATCATTTTTTTGATTTTTCAGATTATCAATAACATTTCTCCTTTTCCATTATTCTTTCAAGAGCCAACAATTTTAATATTCATAAACAACAAATTTAAAAATATGCACTGTTCAAGCATTCATTTAGAAAACAAAAAGTATTGCCACCACATCAAAATAATTAAACTATTTTAAAATTCGAAATTCATGTACTTCTTTTTCTTTTTCAGAAAACTTTTTTCATTTAAGAAAGGTGATGGAAGAAAGGAAGTAGTAGAAGAAGAAGAAAATAGAGGAGATTGAGGGAGAAGGTGTATTCGGCTAAGGGGGAGAAGTGGTGGTTGTGATGTGTGAAAAGGAAGGAGTGATGGTTTGAATTTGAGTGGGTGGGTGTAGGTGGGTTGTATGATGGTTTTGGAGGAGTAATGGAGGTGATTGGTGGAGGTTATTTTGGGGAAGAGAGTTATGAAAAGGTGTGAAGAGGAGAGAAGAAAATGTGGGGATCTTGTGGGGTCCACAGATCCTGAGGGGTCAAGGACTTAGCATCTCTGCTCCAATTAGGCGTGCAAAACGCCCTTTGTCTGCAATACTGGCGTTTAACGCCAGACTGCTGCCTGTGTTTGGCGTTAAACGCCCAAATGTAGCCTGTTTCTGGCATTTAATGCCAGGTTGATGCTTGTTTCTGGCGTTAAATGCCAGCTTGGTGCTTGTTTCTGGCGTTAAACGCCAGACAGATGCTTGTTTCTGGCGTTTAAATGCCAGAATGCTCTTCCTCTAGGGTGTGCTATTTTTCATTCTGTTTTTTATTTTTCAGTAGTTTTTGTGACTTCACATGATCATCAACCTAAAGAAAACATAAAATAGCAATGGAAAATAAATAGATATAATTAAATAACATTGGCTTGCCTCCCAACAAGCGCTTCTTTAATATCAATAGCTTGACAGTGAGCTCTCATGGAGCCTCACAGATAACCAGAGCAAGGTTGGGGCCTCTCAACACCAAACTTAGAGATTGAATGTGGGGATTTTGTTTGACTCTGTATTGAGAGAAGCTTTTCATGCTTCCTCTCCATGGTTACAGAAGGAGAACCTTGAGTCTTATAGTTTGCAATGTCTGCAAACCACAGAGCTTCCTGAATAGCAAACAATTGCTCATCCGAAAAGGTTTCAGAGATCTCAGTAGGAGGGAGGGATGCTCCTGCTACTGGTTCTATCCGGGACAGGTGATCAGCTACTTGATTCTCTGTCCCTTTTCTGTCTCTTATTTCTATATCAAACTCTTGCAAAAGCAACACCCATCTTATGAGCATGGGCTTTGAATTCTGCTTTGTGAGTAGATATTTAAGAGCAGCATGGTTAGTGTACACAATCACTTTTGATCCTACTAAGTATGATCTAAACTTGTTAATGGCATAAACCACTGCAAGCAACTCTTTTTCTGTGGTTGTGTAATTTTTCTGGGCATTATTTAAAACACGGCTAGCATAATAAATGACATGCAGAAGCTTGTTATGCCTCTGTCCCAATACTGCACCAATGGCATGGTCACTGGCATCACACATTAGTTCCAAAGGTAATGTCCAATCTGGTGCAGAAATAACTGGTGCTGTGACCAGCTTAGCTTTCAGGGTTTCAAACGCCTGCAGACACTCTGTGTCAAACACAAATGGCGTGTCAGCAGCTAGCAGATTGCTCAGAGGTTTTGCGATTTTTGAAAAATCCTTTATAAACTTCCTATAGAATCCTGCGTGCCCCAGAAAGCTTCTGATTGCCTTAACATTGGTGGGTGGTGGTAATTTTTCAATTACCTCTACCTTAGCTTGATCCACATCTATTCCCTTGTTCGAAATTTTATGCCCAAGGACAATTCCTTCAGTCACCATAAAGTGACATTTTTCCCAATTTAAAACCAGGTTAGTCTCTTGGCATCTTTTTAGAACAAGTGCTAGATGGTTAAGGCAGGAGCTAAATGAGTCTCTAAATACTGAGAAGTCATCCATGAAGACTTCCAGAAATTTCTCTACCATATTAGAGAAGATAGAGAGCATGCACCTCTGAAAGTTTACAGGTGCATTGCACATACCAAAAGGCATTCTTCTGTATGCAAATACTCCAAATGGACATGTGAATGCTGTTTTCTCTTGGTCCTGGGGATCTACTGCAATTTGGTTGTAACCTGAATAGCCATCCAAAAAGCAGTAGTATTCATGACCTGCTAGTCTTTCTAGCATCTGGTCTATGAATGGTAAAGGGAAGTGATCCTTCCTGGTGACTGTATTGAGCCTTCTGTAGTCAATACACATACGCTATCCTGTAACTGTTCTTGTAGTAACCAGTTCATTTTTTTCATTATGAACCACTGTCATACCTCCCTTCTTAGGGACAACATGGACAGGACTCACCCAGGGGCTATCAGAAATAGGATAAATAATCCCATCCTCTAGTAACTTAGTGACCTCTTTCTGCACTACCTCCTTCATGGCGGGATTTAGCCGCCTCTGTGGTTGAACCACTGGCTTAGCATCATCCTCCAATAGGATCTTGTGCATGCATCTGGCTAGGATAATACCCTTAAGATCACTTATGGACCACCCAAGAGCTGTCTTGTGTGTCCTTAGCACCTGAATTAGTGCTTTCTCTTCCTGTGGCTCTAAAGTAGAGCTTATGATTATAGGAAAAGTGTCACCTTCTCCCAGAAATGCATATTTCAGGGATGGTGGTAGTGGTTTGAGCTCAGGTTTAGGAGGTTTCTCCCCTTCCTGAGGAGTTTTCAGAGGTTCTTTTAGTTCCTCTGGTTCCTCCATATCAGACTGAACATCTTTAAAAATGTCCTCTAGCTCTGATTCGAGACTCTCAATCATATTGACCTCTTCCACCAGGGAGTCAATAATATCAACGCTCAGGCAGTCGTATGATGTGTCTGGATGTTGCATGGCTTTGACAACATTCAACTTAAACTCATCCTCATTGACTCTCAGGGTTATCTCTCCTTTTTGGACGTCAATGAGGGTTCGTCCAGTTGCTAGGAATGGTCTTCCTAGAATGAGAGTTGCACTCTTGTGCTCCTCCATTTCCAGCACTACAAAGTCAGTAGGGAAGGCAAATGGCCCAACCTTGACAATCATGTCCTCAATTATGCCTGATGGGTATTTAATGGAGCCATCAGCAAGTTAAAGACAGATCCGGGTTGGTTTGACCTCTTCAGTCAAGCCAAGCTTTCTGATAGTGGATGCAGGGATTAGGTTGATGCTTGCCCAAGATCACATAAAGTTGTCTTGGTGCAATTACCCTCTAATATGCATGGTATCATAAAGCTCCCGGGATCTTTAAGCTTTTCTGGGAAGCTTTTCAGAATGACTGCACTGCATTCTTCAGTGAGGAAAACTCTTTCAGTTTCTCTCCAATCCTTCTTATGACTCAAGATCTCTTTCATGAACTTGGCATATGAGGGTATTTGCTTAAGTACCTCTACAAACGGAATCTTTATTTCAAGAGTCCTGAGATAGTTTGCAAAGCGAGCAAAATTGCTTATCCTGCTCCTCTTGACAGAGTTTTTGAGGATAAGGCATCTTGGCTTTGTATTCCTCAAACTTAGTTGCTGCAGGTTTATTTCCTACAGAGGTGGTTGGAGAAGCCTTCTTAGAGGGGTTGCTATCAGCACTTGTGTGTGTCTGATCCCTCACTGGCGTTTGAACGCCAGAACTGAGCTTCCATTGGGCGTTTGACACCAACTCCTTGCCTGTTTCTGGCATTTGAACACCAGAACTGTGTGTAGGTTGGGCGTTTAACGCCAACTTTGCATCCTTTTCTGGCGTTTGAACGCCAGAGTTATTCCTCTCTGGGCTCTTACTGTCCTCAAATGGATTTTGGATAATATTTTGCTCATCCTCTATCAGTTGTTCTTTTCTTGGCTTTCTGCTGCTCTGAAGTGAGGTATTTAATGTTTTTCCACTTCTTAATTGAACTGCCTGGCACTCTTCTGTTATCTGCTTTGATAACTGCTGTTTTGTCTGATTCAATTGTGCTTCCATATTTTTATTAGCATTTTTATTGTCTTGTAGCATCTCCTTAAATTTTGCTAGCTGTTTTGTTAGAAAACACAATTGTTGATTGAATTCAGCAACTTGATCTGGAGGACCAAGTTCAGCAGACACTTGATGAGCGGATATTTTATACGCTTTTTGGGGTTAATTTCATATAGATTTTAGTATGTTTTAGTTGGTTTTTAGTTTATTTTCATTAGTTTCTAGGCAAAATTCATATTTCTGGACTTTACTATGAGTTTGTGTGCTTTTCTGTAATTTCAGGTATTTTCTGGCTGAAATTGAGGGAGCTGAGCAAAATTCTGATTCAGGCTGAAAAAGGACTGCTGATGCTGTTGGATTCTGACCTCCCTGCACTCAAAATGAATTTTCTAGAGCTACAGAACTCCAAATGGCGTGCTTCCAATTGCGTTGGAAAGTAGACATCCAGGGATTTCCAGCAATATATAATAGTCCATAATTTGCTCAAGGATAGATGACGTAAACTGGCATTCAACGCCAGTTCTCTGCCAAATTCTGGCGTCCAGCGCTAGAAACAAGTTGCAAGTTGGAGTTCAACGCCAGAAAAGGATCCAAAGCTGGCGTTGAACGCCCAAAACAGCCCCAGGCACGTGAAAGCTTTAGTCTC
>NC_029785.2:100990966-101027893 GCF_000816755.2 Arachis ipaensis | reverse complement strand
TTTCCCAATTGGCTAGAGTGTTGGTTTATGTTCTTGATGATTGGGCACCAGTTTTATTAAAAATCTTTTTCAAAAATAATTTTCCCTTGATTAAATCTTGTGCCAAACTTTAAGTTTGGTGTTTTCTTGTTGATTTTTCTTTGGTTTTCTAAAAATTTTAAGTTTGGTGTTCCTTATTCATGTTCTTGTGTTCTTGTGAATCTTCAAAGTGTTCTTGAGTTTTTCCTTATGTCTTGATCTTAAAATTTTAAGTTTGGTGTTCCTTGGTGTTTTCCCTCCAAAAATTTTCGAAAACAAGGAGCATTAGATCTAAAAATTTTAAATCTTGTGCTATTTTATTGTTTTTCTCTCTCCTCCTTAAATTCAAAAATATCTTCCCTCTCTATTTTAAAACAAATTTTCGAAAATTATTTTTAAAAATTCAGATTTAAAAAAAAAATTTCATATCTTTTTCAAAAACTTCCTAACCACTTTCTCTTTCCTCATTTTTTTGAAATTCTTCACCCATTTTTATTTATTTTATTTTAATTTTTTTATTTCGAAAATAAAATAAATTAATTAAATAAAAAAAAAGAAAATAAATATATTTTTCTTCTATTTTACATCATCTCCCTTTCTCCATCATGGATCTAAGCGGAAATAAACAGTCCAGGAGGACTCTGGGGTTATATGCTAACCCCTCTACTGCTTCATATGGGAGCAGTATCTGCATACCCTCCATTGGAGTCAGTAGCTTTGAGCTGAATCCTCAGCTCATCATCATGGTGCAGCAAAATTGCCAGTATTTCGGTCTTCCACAGGAAGAACCTACAGAGTTTTTGGCACAATTTTTACAAATTGCTGACACAGTACATGATAAGGAAATAGATCAGGATGTCTACAGACTATTACTTTTTCCATTTGCTGTAAAAGATCAAGCTAAGAGGTGGTTAAATAACCAACCTAAGGCCAGCATAAGGACATGGAAACAGCTGACAGAAAAATTCCTGAATCAATACTTTCCCCCAAAACAGATGACACAGCTAAGGCTGGACATCCAAGGCTTTAAACAAGGAGATAAGGAATCTCTTTATGATGCCTGGGAGAGATACAGAGAGATGCTACGAAAATGCCCCTCTGAAATGTTTTTAGAGTGGGTTCAGTTAGACATCTTCTATTATTGGCTTGCAAAAGGAGCTCAGATGTCTCTAGATTACTCAGCTGGTGGATCTATCCACATGAGAAAAATAATTGAAGAGGCTCAAGAGCTCATTGATACAGTTGCCAGGAATCAGCATCTGTACCTAAGCAGTGACCCTTCCATGAAAGAAGAGGTTAAAACAGTAACTGCTGAACTCAGCCCTGTAAAATAAGCTGCTGAATTCAATCAGCAATTGGACTTTCTAACAAAGCAGTTAGCCGAATTCAAGGATAAACTACAAGAGACAAGGATGGCTAATATAAATATGGAAGAACAATTGAAGCATATAAAGCAGCAGCTGTCAAGACAAATAACAGAAGAATGCCAAGCAGTTCAACTAAGAAGTGGGAAAACATTAAATACCCCACCTCAAGGTAGCAAAGAGCCAAGGAATGAGCAAACCACCCAAAAATTACCTGAGGACAGTAAGAGCCCAGGGAAAAGTAATTCTGGCATTAAAACGCCAGCAATCTGGTGGAAGGCTGGCGCTGAACGCCCAGACCATGCCCAAGACTGGCGTTCAACGCCAGTAACAAGCAAGGACTGGCGTTCATCGCCAGAAACAAGCAAGGATCTGGCGTTGAATGCCCAAAATGGGCAGGATCTGGCGTTGAATGCCCAAAATGGGCACAGTTCTAGCGTTCAGACGCCAGGAACAGACAAGGAATTGGCGTCTAACGTCACTCCAGCTTCTAACTCTGGAACTCAATTACCAGAGAGGGATCAGATACACACAAGTGTTGATGACAACCCCTCTAAAAAGGCTTCTTCAACCACTTCTGTAGGCAATAAACCTACAGCAACTAAGGTTGAGGAATATAAAGCCAAGATACCTTATCCTCAAAAACTCCGGAAAGAGGAGCAGGATAAGCAATTTGCTCGCTTTGCAGATTATCTAAGGACTCTTGAAATAAAGATCCCATTTGCAGAGGCACTGGAGCAAATACCTTCTTATGCCAAGTTCATGAAAGAGATCTTGAGTCATAGAAAGTATTGGAGAGAAACAGAAAGAGTTCTCCTCACTGAAGAATGCAGTGCAGTCATTCTGAAAAGCTTCCCTGAAAAGCTTAAAGACCCTGGGAGTTTTCTGATACCATGCACATTAGAAGGTAATTGTACCAAGACAGCTTTATGTGATCTTGGGGCAAGCATCAACCTGAGACCTGCATCCACTATCAGAAAGCTTGGTTTAACTGAGGAAGTTAAACCAACCCGGATATGTCTCCAACTTGCTGATGGCTCCATTAAATACCCATCAGGCGTGATTGAAGACATGATTGTTAGAGTTGGGCCATTCGCCTTTCCCACTGACTTTGTAGTGATGAAAATGGAGGAGCACAAGAGTGCTACTCTCATTCTAGGAAGACCCTTCCTAGCAACTGGACGAACCCTCATTGATGTCCAACAAGGGGAAATAACCCTGAGAATCAATGATGATGAGTTTAAGTTGAATGCTGTCAAAGCCATGCAGCATCCAGACACATCAAAAGACTGCATGAAAGTTAATCTTATTGACTCTTTGGTAGAAGAGATCAACATGGCTGAGAGTCTCGAATCAGAGTTGGAAGACATCTTTAAAGATCTTCAGCCTGATTTGGAGGATTCAGAGGAGATGAAAGAGCCTCTGAAATTTCCTCTGGAAGAGGAAAAACCTCCTAAACCCGAGCTCAAACCATTGCCACCATCCCTGAAATATGTATTTCTGGGAGAAGGTGATACTTTTCCAGTGATCATAATCTCTGCTTTAAATCCACAGGAAGAGGAAGCACTTATTCAAGTGCTAAGGACACACAAGACAGCTCTTGGGTGTTCCATAGGTGACCTTAAGGGCATAAGCCCAGCTAGATGCATGCACAAAATCTTATTGGAGGATAATGCTAAACCAGTGGTTCAACCACAGAGGCGGCTAAATCCAGCCATGAAGGAAGTGGTGCAGAAAGAAGTCACCAAATTATTAGAGGCTGGGATTATTTATCCTATTTCTGATAGCCCCTGGGTGAGCCCTGTCCAAGTCGTCCCAAAAAAGGGAGGCATGATTTGAAACGCTTAAAGCTAAGCTGGTCACAGCACTAGTTATTTCTACACCAGACTGGACATTACCATTTGAGCTAATGTGTGATGCCAGTGATCACGCCATTGGTGCAGTATTGGGACAGAGGCATGACAAGCTTCTGCACGTCATTTATTATGCTAGTCGCATTTTGAATAATGCCCAGAAAAATTACACAACCACAGAAAAAGAATTACTTGCAGTGGTTTATGCCATTGACAAGTTCAGATCATACTTAGTAGGATCAAAGTGATTGTATATACTGACCATGCTGCTCTTAAATATCTACTCACAAAGCAGGATTCAAAACCCAGGCTCATCAGATGGGTGTTGCTTCTGCAAGAGTTTGATATAGAAATAAGAGACAGAAAAGGGACAGAGAACCAAGTGGCCGATCATCTGTCCCGGATAGAGCCAGTAGAAGGGACGTCCCTCCCTTCTCTTGAGATCTCTGAGACTTTTCCGGATGAGCATTTATTTGCCATTCAGGAAACACCATGGTTTGCCGATATTGCAAACTATAAAGCTGCAAGGTTCATACCGAAAGAGTACAACAGGCAACAAAAGAAAAAATTAATCACTGATGCAAAGTACTACTTGTGGGATGAACCCTATCTCTTTAAGAGATGTGCAGACGGAATAATCCGTAGGTGTGTTCCTAGAGAAGAAGCACAGAGGATCTTATGGCATTGCCATGGATCTCAATATGGAGGCCATTTCGGAGGCGAGCGAATAGCCACCAAGGTCCTCCAATGTGGCTTCTATTGGCCCACACTCTATAGAGATTCCCGAGAGTTTGTACGTCACTGTGACAGTTGCCAAAGAGCTGGTAATCTGCCTCATGGTTACGCCATGCCTTAACAAGGAATCTTGGAGATTGAGTTGTTTGACGTATGGGGAATTGATTTCATGGGACCTTTCCCACCATCATTCTCAAACACTTATATTCTGGTGGCAGTTGACTATGTATCAAAATGGGTTGAGGCCATTGCCACACCCACCAATGATACTAAAACAGTGCTAAAGTTCCTCCAGAAACATATCTTTAGTAGGTTTGGTGTCCCTAGAGTACTAATCAGTGATGGGGGCACTCACTTCTGCAACAAACAGCTTTACTCTGCCATGGTTCGGTATGGGATTTTCCACAAGGTAGCTACTCCATATCATTCACAAACTAATGGGCAAGTTGAAGTGTCTAACAGAGAATTAAAGAGAATCCTAGAACGAATAGTAAATACCCGTAGAAAAGAGTGGGCACGGAGCTTGGATGATGCTCTGTGGACTTACAGAACAGCATTCAAGACCCCTATAGGGACCTCTCCATACCAACTTGTGTATGGTAAGGCATATCACTTGCCCGTGGAACTGGAACATAAAGCCTACTGGGCAACCAGATTCCTAAACTTTGATGTCAAATTAGCAGGAGAAAAAAGATTGCTCCAGCTAAATGAGCTAGAGGAATTCAGATTCACTGCTTTCGAAAATGCCAAGCTTTATAAAAAGAAATAAAAAAAGTGGCATGATAGAAAGCTGTCATCTAGAATCTTTGAACCAGGACAGAAGGTTCTGCTGTTTAACTCTAGACTCAGGTTATTCCCCGGGAAACTGAAATCCCGGTGGAGGGGATCATATGTGATTACAAGTGTATCACCATATGGTTATGTGGAGCTTCAAGATATTGATTCTGATAAGAAGTTCATTGTCAATGGACAGAGAATCAAGCACTATCTTGAAGGCAATGTTGAGCAAGAGTGCTCATGGCTGAAGCTAGATTAAAAGCTCAGCAAGGTCCAGCTAAAGACAATAAAGAAGCGCTTGCTGGGAGGCAACCCAGCCATGGGGCATCAATCCTCTAAGCATTTTGCCCTATTTTTATTTTTATTTGTTTATATACAGTTCATTGATAACAAGGTAAAGAATCAATTGCATAAGTTCACAGGGTTTACAGAAGGATTTTGCACACAAAACAGAGAAAAAGAGCTCACTGGCAAGAAAACGCCAGTAAAAGTCTGTTTTGGGCGTTCAACGCTCAACAGAAGCATCCACTGGGCGTTGAACACCAGTGAGGATAGCCATCTGGGCATTAAACGCCAGAAAGAAGCTCTTTCTGGGCATTTAACGCCAGATTTACAGCATTCTGGGCGTACGGAAAAATGCCCAGTAACAAAGGATTTCCTGGCGTTCAACGCCAGAAAGAAGCAGCAGTTGAGCGTTGAACGCCCAGGAGAGGCAGCATTTGGGCGTTGAACGCCCAAAACATGCAGTGTTTGGGCGTTCAAACGCCAGGATGGTGGGATGGAGGTAAATTCAATTTTTTCTTCATATTTTTCATTTTAATTTTGATTTTCATGCTTCAATTCATGATTTCTTACATAAACATGTTAAGAACCCTGATTTTTAAAATTCCTAATTTCTAAAAACCCTTTTTTTAAAAAAAAAATAATATCAAATGTATCTTAATCCATAAGCACCAACCCTTTTTATCCAAGTCATCTCTTTTTCAAAATTTTCAAAACAAATCCATCTCTTTTCATTCAAAAATCTTTTCAACTAATTAATATCTTTTTCAAATCCCCACATTATCTTTTTCAAAATTTAGATTTATCTTTTTCAAAAATCTTTTATATCTTTTCAATTTTAAACTATATCATCTCTTATCATATCTTCTATCCTATCTTTTCCAAATCAATTTTTTTTATCATATCTCTTCTAAATTTTCGAACCCAACCCCCTCCCTTTAAATATGGGTTCGGCCTCCCTCCCCTTCCATCAACAATTGCACCTAGCTCTCCTTCTATCCCTCTCCTTTCTTTTCTTTTGCTTGAGGACAAGTAAACCTCTAAGTTATGTGCTTGTGGCGTGAAGGTGTCAAGTAAAAACTTGAGACTGAGCGGTTAAAGTCAAGGTCCAAAGCAAAAAGAAGAGTGTGCTTAAGAACCCTGGACACCTCTAATTGGGGACTTTAGCAAAGCTGAGTCACAATCTAAAAGGGTTCACCCAATTATGTGTCTGTGGCATGTATGTATCCGGTGGTAATACTGGAAAACAAAGTGCTTAGGGCCACGACCAAGACTCATAAAGTAGCTGTGTTCAAGAATCATCATACTGAAATAGGAGAATTAATAACACTATCTGAATTCTAAGTTCCTATAGATGCCAATCACTCTGAGCTTCAATGGATAAAGTGAGATGCCAAAACTGTTCGGAAGCAAAAAGCTACTAGTCCCGCTCATCTAATTAGAACCTGAGCTTCACTCAAAAACTCTGAGATATTATTGCTTCTTAAATTATTTGTATTCTATTTTGTTTATCTAGTTTCTTGAGGACAAGCAACAGTTTAAGTTTGGTGTTGTGATGAGCGGATATTTTATATGCTTTTTGGGGTTAATTTCATATAGTATTGAGTATGTTTTAGTTAGTTTTTAGTCTATTTTCATTAGTTTTTAGGAAAAATTCATATTTTTGGACTTTACTATGAGTTGTGTGTTTTTCTGTAATTTCAGGTATTTTTCTGGCTGAAATTGAAGGAGCTGAGCAAAAATCTGATTCAGGCTGAAAAAGGACTGCTGATGCTGTTGGATTCTGACCTCCCTGCACTCAAAATGGATTTTCTGGAGCTACAGAACTCCAAATGGCGTGCTTCCAATTGCGTTGGAAAGTAGACATCCAGGGATTTCCAGCAATATATAATAGTTCATACTTTGCTCAAGGATAGATGACGTAAACTGGCGTTCAACGCCAGTTCTTTGCCCAATTCTGGCGTCCAGCGCCAGAAACAAGTTGCAAGTTGGAGTTCAACGCCCAAAATGTGACTGCTGGGCGTAGTGACAGACGCAAAAGGATAGTAAATCCTATTCCGGTACGACTGAGAACCTGCAGATGATTAGCCGTGCGGTGACAGCGCACCTGGACCCTTTTCACTGGAAGGATGGATGGTAGCCATTGACAACGGTGATCCACCTACACACAGCTTGCCATAGGAGGACGTGCGTGCATGAATCAGAGGACAGAGGAAAGCAGAGATTCTGAAGACAAAGCATCTCCAAAACTCCAACATATTATCCATTACTGCATAACAAGTAACCTTTAATCCATGCTCTCTTGTTTATTCACAACTCAACTGATAAATATAATTGACTTCCTGATTAAGAATTGCAAGATAACCATAGATTGCTTCAAACCAACAATCTTCGTGGGATTCGACCCTTACTCACGTATGGTATTACTTGGACGACCCAGTGCACTTGCTGGTTAGTGGTACGAGTGTGAAAAGTGTGATTCACAATTCGTGCACCAACACTGCTTTGGCTTCTTCTTTTATGGAGGACCCACTACTTATGTACAGATGCTGATTTCTAGCAACTATATCAATAAGCTCTTAAGCCTCTTCAATAGTTTTTCTCATGTGTATAGATCCACCAGCTGAGTGGTCTAGAGATATCTGAGCTCTTTCTGTAAGCCCATAGTAGAAGATGTCTAATTGCACCCACTCTGAAAACATTTCAGAGGGGTATTTCCTTAGCATCCCTCTGTACCTCTCCCAGGCGTTATAAAGGGATTTATCATCCTCTTGTTTAAAGCCTTGGATGTCCAGCCTTAGCTGTGTCATCCTTTTTGGAGGGAAATATTGATTCAGGAATTTGTCTGATAATTGTTTCCATGTTCTTATGCTTGCTGTGGGTTGGTTATTTAACCACCTCTTAGCTTGATCTTTTACAGCAAACAGAAACAGCAACAGCCTGTATACGTCCTGATCTACCTCCTTGTCATGCACTGTGTCAGCAATTTGCAAGAACTGCGCCAAAAACTCAGTAGGTTCCTCCTGTGGAAGACCGGAATACTGGCAATTTTGCTGCACCATGACAATGAGCTGAGGATTTAGCTCAAAACTGCTTGCTTTGATGGGAGGTATACAGATGCTACTCCCATATTCAGCAGTAATAGGGTTAGTATATGACCCCAGAGTCCTTCTGGACTGTTCATTTCCACTTAGGTCCATGATGGAGAAAGGGAAATGATGCAGATTGCAAATAAATTTTTTTTTGAAAACCGAAATTAAAATAAAATAAAATAAGATAAAATAAATGAAAAATTGACTATAATTTCAGAAATTAGAAGAAAAAGAAATAAAAGAAAATTGAAAACTAAATTAATTAATTAAAAAGATTTGAAAAAGATGTGGGTGAGGATTTTCGAAAAAAATGAAGAGAGAGAAATTGGTTAGGAAGTTTTGAAAAAGATATGTCTTAAAATTAAAGATACTTGTAAGAAAATAAAATAAAAAAAGAAAAGATATGAAAAAGATTTGATTTTAAGATTTGAGATTAAAAAAGATAAGATAAGCTAGGTAAGAGAAGATAAGGAATTTAAATTAAAAAGTTTTGAAATTTTGAAATTTGAAATTTGAAATTTGAAATTTGAAAATTGAAACTTGAAAGTTGAAACCTGAAAATTGAATTTTGAATTTTCGAAAAAGTCAACAATATAAGATAAGGATTTGAAAAAGATTTAAATTTTGAAAAGATTTGATTTTTAAATTTGAAAATTAGATTTTGAATTTTAAATTTTGAAATTTGAATTTTGAAATTTTGGAAGTTGAAATTTGAAATTTGAAATAAGATAAGATAAAATTTTGAAAAAAATATGATTTTTTTGAAAAAAAATTGAATTTTGAAAATTTTAAAACTAAGATAAAATAAAATAAAAATTTTAAAATAAAAATCTGAAATTCTTATGTAAATTTCAAAAATTAAGTTAAAATAAAGAGAAAAGATATTTTTTTGAATTTAATGAGGAAAGAGAAAAACAATAAAATGACACCAAACTTGAAAACTTTTAGATCTAGGATCTTGAGTTTTCGAAAATTTGAAGAGAAAAACAACTAAAAGATACCAAACTTAAAATTTTAAGATCAAACAAAAAGAAAACACAAGAACAACTTGAAGATCAAGAAGAACACAAAGAACAAAACTCAAGGAACTCAAGAATATAAAAAGAACACCAAACTTAAAATTTTCAGAAAACTAAAAATAAATTTTCGAAAATTAAAGAAAAATAACAAGAGAATACCAAACTTAAAAATTTGACACAAGATTTAATCAAAGAAAAATTATTTTTGAAAAGTTTTGAAAGAAGATACCAAAAAAAAATTTGAAAATTACTGTAATTAATAAACACTGAAACTCAAAGAAGCAATAGTTACCAAGAACATAAGCACAACGCTCTAACCCACTGAGTTATGAAAGAAAGAAAAAATAATATTTTTTTGAAAAACCTTTTTGAAATTTTTGAAAAAATAGAGAGGGAAAATAAAGATAAGAGACTTAAATACTAATCACATATTAATAAAGAAAAATAAAATATTTTTTTTAAAGATTTTTGAAGAGAAAATAAAATACTCAAATTTAATGACTCTAAATTAAAAAGATAAATTTTTCCTAATCTAAGCAACAAAATAAACCGTCAGTTGTCCAAACTCGAACAATCCCCGGCAACGGCGCCAAAAACTTACGTCACAGTCATCCCTTCCCAGATCCTACTCGGAATACCACAGACAAGGTTTAGAGTTTCCGAATCTCAGGAATGACCGCCAATAATTCTAGCCTATACCACGAAGACTCTGATCATGAACCAGGAGGCTAAGAGATACACACTCAAGCTAGTGCAGATAGAACGGAGGTGGTTGTCAGGCACACGTTCATAGGTGAGAATGATGATGAGTGTCACGGATCATCACATTCATCAGGGTGAAGTGCGAGTGAATATCTTAGAATAGAAACAAGCGTGATTGAATGAAAAACAGTAGTAATTGCATTAATTCATCGAAACACAGCAGAGCTCCTCACCCTAATCATGGGGTTTAGAGACTCATGCCGTCAAAAATACAATGTGAAACGCGTAAAATGTCATGAGGTACAAAATAAATCTCTAAAATTTGTTTAAATACTAAACTAGTGACCTAGGTTTACAGAAAATGAGTAAACTATGATAGATAGTGCAGAAATCCACTTCCGGGGCCTACTTGGTGTGTGCTAGGGCTGAGACTTGAGCTTTACATGTGCCTAGGCTATTTTTGGAGTTAAACGCCAGGTTGTAACCTGTTTCTGGCGTTTAACTCTGCTTTGCAACCTGTTTCTGGCGTTTAACTCCAAAATAGGGCAGGAAGCTAGCGTTGAACGCCAGTTTGTGTCATTTATCTTCGAGCAAAGTATGGACTATTATATATTGTTGAAAAGCCCTGGATGTCTACTTTCCAACGCAATTGAGAGCGCACCATTTGGACTTTTGTAGCTCCAGAAAATCCACTTTGAGTGCAGGGAGGTCAGAATCCAACAGCATCTGCAGTCCTTTTTCAGCCTCTGAATCAGATTTTTGCTCAGGTCCCTCAATTTCATCCAGAAATTATCTAAAATCACAGAAAAACACACAAACTCATAGTAAAGTCCAGAAATGTGATTTTTATTTAAAAACTAAAAAAAATATAATAAAAAGTGACTAAAACATATTAAAAATACCTACAGATAATGCCAAAAAGCGTATAAATTATCCGCTCATCATTAGGCTAGTGTAATTGTCTGTTTATGTTTATGTGAATGATGTTTGTTGATGATATAATGAGTAGTTTCTGCTAGCTATGACGTTGGATTATGTTTGATAAAGATAGATGATGATTAAGAGATGATGAGAAGCTTAGGAAACCAAAATGGTTAGTTAGAACCTAAGCCAAATTCTGTCGATATGGTCACTGAAATTAGGCAGCGACTTGCGTGAATTTTTGGGCAAAATCTAGCCACTCAAAAAATTGTGTAATAATTCTCTGGTAATCCTCGATGAGGTTAGATCATCCTCGCAAAATTTCAGAATTTTCTGATGAGTAGGTTGAAAGATAAAAATGTTTGAAAGTAAATGGTTTCTGCTAAAAAATATGTTTTTGAATTAATCCAGTAGCAACTTCCAACCTACGCAACTTTTGATCCTGATGAGTTTTTGAGTTGCAACCAAACCAAAGAGTGTAGAAATATTGGTATGTGAAGAACGGTGTGCCGAAATTTTGGGGTAATACCCTTTTTATATAATTAAATATGTAATTTACAAAATAGAAGGTTCACTGTTTTATTGACATGCAATTCTGAAACTAGTTTGGTAATTCCAGTGATTTATTTGAGTTACTGGTATTGATCTTAAACTTCAAATTGAGTGCAACTAGTTTTGATAGAACCTTCATGATGTATATTTTGTTCCCTCAAAAGTTCAGGATTTTAGAAGCTATAGATTAAAAGTTATAGGCTTTAACATTTTACTGCTCACTAATGGCTAAACAGGATTTACAAACTTAGAGTAGTGATTTCCTAGATGGATATCTCCTGATGTAGAAAATCTTTTGTAATGAAACTAAAACCAAATGAAACCTTATGGTGTCTACCTCATTTAGTTCAAATTTCAGAGCCATAGCTATTCTAGAAAATTAGTTATGCACTTTGGAAGTTAACCGATTCACCGGTTAACTAAATAGAAATATCTCAAAATAGAATAGGCATAACTTTTGTTCTGAAAATGGGAATTCTATGAAACTTAAACCAAATGAATCTTAATCTCAATACGAATGCGTGGATATAAAGTTTGCGCAAATCTGACTCCGTTTGTTATATTAATTATTAAATAGAAGATAGGTCGCCAAGAAGGTAATAGGCTAGACAAGTAAGGAAAATGAGTAAGAATATAAGTTGTCCCTAGGAAGATTTAAAGTTAAAAGGTGATGCGAAGGTATGCTTAATAATATGGTGATATGGAGGTATGCTTAGTTATGTTGTAATGCAGAGGTATGCTTAGATTAAGATAGTAAAACTAGGAACAATAGCCATAGAGAATAGCATAAGAAGCGGCATTAACCCCAACGGAAGATGCCAAGATAGAGTTATGTCAGAGCCGCGATACGAAAGTAGCCGAGAGACTTAGCAAGCGAGTTATTATGATAAAGCCAGAACTCTAGGCTTAACGAGAGAGATATTTTCTACGGTGCCGCCTTACTGGGAACCATATAGGTTCTCACCCCACTACAAGATTCAAGCTTATTTGTGGCGGTTTTTTTTTGTTTGTAGAGGTTTGAAATCCCTACAAAAAGGTTTGTGGGAGTTTTCAAAACCTCCAAAATTTGAGGTGCCACGAGCTTATTTGTGGCGGTTTTACAGAACCCCCACGACGTAATTTAGTGGCGGTTCTTTGTTTTCCTTGTGGTGGTTCTGAGCTGAATTTTCAAATAAAAAAATACAGCAAACTGAATGGCTGCAAACCCATTTAAAATTGAAACTAAACAGATCTGGAAGATATAAATCACTATTATTGATTGAACAAATAACATCAATCAAATTAAAGATTATTTAACTTTAAAGAAATTTAAATATTATAATTTGATCTTTGCTTATGAATTAAAAATAAAATTTCCCATTAGTATTCACAATGTACAATAGAAAAGAAATTGCTTTATAGCAAATTTTCAATTCTGAGCATTGCAAAGAAAAGAGGTACATAACTAGCCACATTACTAAGCACATAAATCAACCATAACTACACAAGTATATACAACCATAACTTAATACTACACCAATAGTGTAGTAAATCAGAATTACACATTACAACCTAATCTCTACAAGATAAGTAGATAAAAAGGAACAGAAACTAATACCGTGTTATCTTGAATCTCAAAACTAATACCATTTTGCACATTTTTGTCCAGCATAATCAAAAGCCAATGGCAGCATTTCATGAAGTGTTAGAAATGCCATTACTCCACCAACTGGGTATTATGTTTAATGCAATCAACAATAATTATTATCAACACAACATAACATAACATATCATATTGCTAATTGCACAAAAACCAATCAAGTTGCAAGGGCTAACCTGTTCCAAGTAAACCTTCAAGAATCTCTGGATTTAAGCTTCTAGGGAACATACATGCTAGATTGTTATGTAACAAGGGAAAGTCATCATCATCATACTCTACATAATCTTTGAATTATTAATGTATATATAGAATGTTTTGGATGGTGTATGTACCTATAATTATGACTCCTAAGGGCTCAGCACGCAAACGCACAAAATGATGCCAATTTCAATGCCTGCCATTTACTTATCAAGAACCATGCATCCACAAATTAATGGTTGTTTCTATATGTGTGATATTTGATATAAAAGTCTACATCATAAACCATAGATTTAACTAACAAGAGAAAAAGATCCAGAACTTATTACCTCTGTTGCAAAATAAACAGGAAGTGCAATAGCAATATCCTGGAAAAGAGATATATACAAGAAGAGTGTCACAATTGTTTAACGTTAAACTAATTAAAGAATTTATTAATAGAACACTACGATTATATTATAAGGTAAAATATAATAAAAATACCTTTGGGATATTGTGCAGAACAATGTTTAATGCAAGGTTAAGACCAACCCAAAGGCCCTACATAATTACATATAAAGAAGAATTAATGGCATATATGAAACTATACATATAAACTCACCCAAATACATATACATTTGCAGAGCCCTCTACTAGCAAGAAATCTTGAAGGTTCAGATCATAGTTTGGCGATTTTCCTCCTACATTCCAAGTTGCAACAAATATCCTACATGCATTTCCATTTATTATTAATTTATTATAAACCGATGTCTTACTAACACGAGTTTTTAATCTCACTACAACAAGATACCAAACCTGAAACTCTATCTTTCAGTTTCTGGACCCACAGGTCGTTCAAAAGTAGACAAATTTAGGCCTTCGATTCCTGGGCTAGTCTCCATTTCTGTTAGCACATATAAGTAACTAAGGTCATGCTTTATCCTATTATCTTAACTAGTACATAATTGCAATGGGTATACAAAGACACTCCTTCTAACCATGACGCCTAACACAGTTGGTAGCTATATATGTGGCTTTATTAGGTATTACTGTCGAAAATAAATACCTAAACAACAAATAAAAGATTTCCTTTTTCCCTTGATCATAAACATTCTTCTGGATAGGCAAGATTTTTTATGTTGATAGGTTACCTACCAATATCTTGCCAAGTACTTGGACTATTATACGAGTTGGATGATCCAGAACGTAGCATTGACCTAAATGTTTCTCAATGTAAATTACCGCAAAATTGGATATGAAAAATAATTTCAGGGAATGTAAAAAGAAATTAATTCCATGCAACAATAATATGTATGTATACCTGAGAAGCTTTTTCTCATGAAGGGAGATACTTCCATTAAGGCTTTTCTTCATCTTCTTCTCCAAATCTTTCGACATGAAAAAGAACATTCATCAAAGGAAAATTAAAGTAACAATGACAAAGAAGAGGGGGGGGGGGGGGGAAAGAGAAATTACCAAGAGTAACTCCTTTTGATCTCCTTCCTCGTGTGGCTTGGTGAAAGCATCATCGTCTGAGCCTCTCCCAGTTCTCTTTGAACCGAAAATCTTGGGAAGGAGAGACTTGAACCAAAAATAAATAAATAAATAAATAAATATAAAGATAAGCAATTATAATTGAAGGAAGGCATAATGCAGGAATATATATCGCCAAACTATGATCTGAACCTTCAAGATTTCTTTAATTTCTTGCAAAAAATCTATCACTACACTAATAATAGAAACTAAAAAGGATTCAAGAGATAACTATCCCAATTGGTGTCCAACTTGCATACTAAATTATCACAAAAATAAAGGGATATATGAAACAGAAGAACCAAATTTGAAAATAAATAAACTAGCTTACTACTTTACAAGAACCTAAATCATACCAGAGTATCTCCACATACAAACTACAACAAATAAAAGAAGGGAAAAAAACTTAACATAGAACAAAATTGGGAAGGATTTGTAAAACAATGCAATTTGTATGAATAAGTGTGCAAAGAATTGATAAAAACTATTCAATTTAGTACAAGATAAACCATAAAATAGTGGTTTATCAATCTCCCCACACTTAAACATTAGCATGTCCTCATGCTAAGCTCAAGGAGACCAGAAGAATGAATGGGGGAAAGAAAGACTTATGTAATGCAACCTATGTATGTGAATGCAACTATATGCTAAGATGTTTCTATCTACTTGGTTAAAAGTAAACAAGTTCTCCAAGACAAACATAAATCAGATTCCACTAATTCAAATCACACAATAAAAGACAAGAAACTTGTAAGAAGATAGCTCTTGAAAGCAAGGAACATAGAATCAAGCATTGAACCCTCACCGGTAGTGTATATGCACTCTAATCGCTCAAGTATCTAGGATTAATCCACTCTACTCTTCTCTAGTCATGCTTTCTAAAACTTTGTTCTTCATCTAACCAATCAACAAATAGTTAGTGTACAAATGCAAACATCATGAGGTCTTTTCAAGGTTGTAATGGGGCTAAGGTAAGGGTGAGGATATATGTATGGCCAAGTGAGCTATAATATGAATCTTTGACTTACTTAAGTTCTCACCTAACACACACTCTATATAATTCTAAAATCATGCCTAGTTACCCAAAATCCCACTTTTTCATCACATACTCATGTATCAATTTTTAATTCCACTACATATGCATTGATCTTTTTATTCCATTACCCAAAATTAAATGTCAATTGTCAAATCACTCCTCATAATATCCACAAGCCTAATGATAATAAAGTAATACCCAAATAAAGCTCCAACACCAACATAACAATGCATGAAAAAGAAATGATAAATGACTAAGGTAATATAAAATGAAAAGGAAAGAAAAATAATTAAATGCAATAAATGAAAGAAGAAGGAGAGAGTAGAGGAGAGGAAGAAAAGAAACCTGAGGGAAGAAGATGAAAAAGGGAAGAAGAAAGAAGTATGAAGTAAGAAGTAAGAAGAAGGAAAGATGGAAGAAGAAAGAAGGAAGAATTAGGAATGAGAGAGAATTAAGATTTGGGAGGGGAAAATTAAAACTGGGTGGCACGCTGGTGTATTGGTGCGGCGCATGCGACGCGCACGCGTACCTTACGCGTACGCGTGGGCTGCGCAAAACTGGGGGTGAAGCGTAAGCGTCGGTGATGCGTACGCGTGACCATGATCATGCTAATCGTGCGAGACCAGCCCCGTTCACGCACAACTCTCCGTTCATTCTGGGTTGGGGGCCAAAATTTTATACGACGCGTGCGCGGTAGTCCCACGCACGTGTGGGTGGCCATTAGGTTAAATGACACGCACGCGTCATGGACGCGTATGCGTGAGTGAGTTTGTGCCTCTAGCACAGTGCCAGCCCCAGACCATCACAACTCTCTATTCAGCACGCTATTTACGCCGATTGCCATATCCACGCGTGCGCGTGCTGGACATGTACGCGTGGATTGCCAAAGTTGCAAGTGACGCGCACGCGTGATGTACGCGGACGCGTGGGCTTGCTTGTGCGCAAAGCACGCTTCCTGCTCCAGTCCTGCGCAACTCTCTGTTCAATTCCTAAAATTTTCGCATTCACAAGTGACGCGTGCGCATCCTAGACGCTTGCGCGTCGAATGCCTCTTTTTTTAATGCAGAATGCAGGTGATGATGCAAAAATTATGAATGAACACTGATAAAAATAAAATAAAATAAAACTAAGAATAAAAAGGGACGATCATACCATGGTGGGTTGTCTCCCACCTACCACTTTTCTTTTACGTCCTTAAGTTGGATGGTCCACAAGCTTAGCCTTCTTCTGTTGGTGGATCCTCCAAGAGGAAGACCTCCAGCTCCTTATTGTTCTTTATTTTCTCACCATGATACAGCTTCAAGCGGTGGCCATTGACTTTGATGAATTTAGAGCTTGAGGGATGACTCTGGTGAAAGACTCCGTATGGCTCTGCCTTCTCTACTTTATAGGGACCTTCCCATCTTGATCTCAACTTGTCTGGCATGAGCCTCAACCTTGAGTTATATAGGAGAACCAGCTCCCCAGGTCTGAAATCTCTTCTCTTGATATGCTTATCATGCATAGCCTTCACCCTCTCTTTGTATAGCCTGGAGTTGTCATATGCTTCGAGTCGAAGGTTCTCCAGTTCTGCTAGTTGCGGCTTCCTTTCAGCACCGGCTTTCTCAAATCCCATGTTGCATTCCCTTACCGCCCAGAAAGCTTTGTGCTCCACCTCCACTGGGAGGTGACAAGCCTTGCCATAGACTAGGCGGAATGGACTCGTTTCGATTGGTGTCTTGTACGTTGTCCGATAAGCCCAAAGCACATCTGCAAGTATGGTACTCCAGTCTTTTCTATGAGGCTTGACAATCTTCTCCAGTATATGCTTTATCTCTCTATTGGACACATCGGCTTATACATTAGTCTGGAGATGGTAAGCTGTCGTCACCTTGTGAACAATGCCATGTTTCTTCAGTAGACCTATTAATCTCCTGTTACAAAAGTGAGTGCCTTGATCACTCACGATTTCTCGTGGTGATCTAAAGCGACAGATAATATTATTTCGAACAAAGGAGACAAAAATCTTAGCATCATCAGTACGGGTAGGAATTACTTCCACCTATTTGGAAACATAATCAACAGCTAACAGTACGTATAAGAAACCATTAGAGTTTGGAAATGGGCCCATGAAGTCAATACCACAAACATCAAAAATTTCACAGAACAACATAAGTTGTTGGGGCATCTCATCCCTCTTGGATATATTCCCAAACCTCTAGCATGGGGAGCAAGATTCACAGAAAGCAGTTGCATCCTTAAATAGTGTGGGCCACTAGAATCCACAGTCTAAAATTTTTCTAGCTGTTCTTTGAGGACCAAAATGTCCACCATTCTCTGAAGAGTGGCAGGCCTCTAAAATTGACTGGAATTCTGATTGTGGCACACACCTTCTAATTATTTGGTCAGCACCATACCTCTATAAATATGGGTCATCCTATATATAATAGTTGGACTCGCTTTTAAGCTTGTCCCTTTGATGCTTAGTAAAATTGGGAGGGAATGTATGACTAACCAAATAATTAGCTATAGGTGCATACCAAGGAACTACCTCAGATATTGCGTGCAAGCTATCAAATGGAAAAGCATCATTGATAGGAGTGGAGTGACGAACTGATTCCTGCTAGTAAAGAATTTAATAAAAGTAATCACATTGTAGGTATAGCTTCTAAACCAACAGAGAATTCTTTCGTACAAAAAATTGGTTGTCACAAGTAACAAAACCCAATAATCACATTGCAGGGAAGTATGATTTATTATTGGTTATGGAAAAAGGTGTATTTTTGGGTTTTTTAAAATAAGGAACAAGTAATTTAAATGACAAGAAAAATAAATTAATAATTAGAAAATCTCTTGGCAAGGTATGAGAACTAAAAATCCTATCCTAGTTATCCTTATCAGGTGTGATGAGAATTGAATTTTGCTCCCACTTAGTTAACCCTTACTAAATAAAGGAAAGTCAAATGGACCAATCAATTTGATCCTCAAGTCCTAGTCAACTCTTGTGGAAAGACTAGCTTTAGAGCGATCCAAATCAATCAGCAATTTCCAATTTTCAATCAACTGCTGAGTCTGATAACTCAAGTGTTACCAATTACTCAACCAAAGCTAAAAGGAAAGAAAATCTACTCGAATGAAAATAATTTGAATTAATTAGAAACATCAATAACATTAAAGAAAGCAATCAGAAGTCTGAAATACCTCGAATTATATTAAATAGAATATTCAAATCTAACATGGAAAAGTTCATAAGCCAATTTGGAAAGATAAATAACAATTAAAGTAATAGGATAAATAAAAGTAGAAAATAAATTAAAGGAACATTGAACCTGTGATTGAAGAGAAGTAGCCTAATCATAATAGAAATCCTAAATCCTAATCCTAATCCTAAATCCTAAGAGAGATGAGAGAACCTCTCTCTCTAGAAACTACATCTAAACTTAAAATTATGTATTATGAATGTTGAATCAATCGTTGTTTTTTATTTCCCCATTCTCTGGCTTATATTCTGTGTTTCTGGCTTGGATTTGGGCCGAAAAAGGGCCCAGAAATCGCTGGAGACGACTTCTGCAATTTTCTGCACGTGGAGTCCGTCACGCGTGTGCGTGGGTTACGCGTGCGCGTGGTTTGGAGTTTTTCCTTGTTACGCGTACACATCAGTCATGCGTTCCCGTCATTTGCGTTCTGCTCTAGGCACGCGTCCGCATCATCCACGCGTACGCGTCATTGCCATTTTGCGCTAGGCACGTGTCCGCGTCATCAATGCGTGCGCGTCACTGCCCTTTTCTTCAAAACTCCATTTTTGTGCTTTCCTTCCATTTTTGTATGTTTCCTTTCTGTCCTCTAAGCCATTCCTGCCCTACGAAACCTGAAAATACTTAACACACAAATCACGGCATCGAATGGTAATAAATGATAATTAAATTTAATATTTTTAAAGCATAGGAAACATGTTTTCACATATATCATAAAATAAGGAAGGAATAGTAAAACCATGCAATTTACATGAATTAGTGGATGACGAATTGATAAAAACACTTAATTGAGCACAAGATGAATCATAAAATATGGGTTTATCAACCTCCCCACACTTAAACAATAGCATGTCCTCATGCTAAATCCAAGAAAAAAGAGTAAAGGTAGAATGGTGGAATTTTATGCAACGCAGTCTATTCTAAATGCAGGCTACCTAAATGAATCATGCAATTCTAATTACTATTCACACACACACACACACACACACATACACACACACACACACACACACACACACACACACACACACACACACACACACACACACACACACACACACACACACACACACACACACACACACACACACACACACACACACACACACACACACACACACACACAATAAGTGATGAAGGTCCAGGCATGGCCGAATGGCCAGCCCCCAAGTCTAAGGAAAGACAATCCAAAGATGCCTAATACAATAGTAAGAGGTCCTATTTATAATAAACTAGCTACTAGGGTTTACATGAGTGAGTATTTGATGCATAAATCCACTTCCGGGGCCCACTTGGTGTGTGTTTGGGCTGAGCTTAAGTGTTGCACGTGCAGAGGCCATTTGTGGAGTTGAACGCCAGTTTTTGTGCCAGTTTGGGCGTTCAAGAATTTAACATAAAAACTAATGAAAACATCCCTAAAATTAACTAGATCCTACTAAAAACATACTAAAAACAATGCCAAAAAGCGTATAAATTATCCGCTCATCAAAGGCTAAGTGAGCTATAAATTGAATCCTTGATTAGTCTAAGATCTCACCTAACATATACATACTCTTTCATAATTTTGAAAATTTGCCTAGCTACCCAATTTTCCCACTTTTGTATTACATAATCATGTACCAATTTAATTTTTAATTTTTTTCTTCCATGTGCATTGATTCCTTTACTAACTTATTATTGGGGTGATTTTGTCCCCTTATTTATTTATATAATTAGAAAAAGATTTTTTTTGAAACATAAACACAACATTTTCAATGCACATGGTATTTTAATTATTTTTGTTTCACATGAGCATGCTCCTAAATTTTTGATTATTTTATTAACTTAATACCTTTTTCCTATCATCCCATGTTCCCATAGTTTTCCCAAACTTAGTTGATGCACAATCTCTATCTTAAGCTAACCAAGGATTCAACTTGGGATTTTTAATTTGTTTTTCTGCTTAAGGCTAGTGATGTGGTTATAGAACAAAAGGGGATTAAAAGGCTCAAGGGGGGCTAACAAGGGTGATGTAAGAGGTAGGCTTATTTGGGATAAGTGAGCAAAAATTCAAATAATGGCCTCAATCATATGCAGGTATGTATCTACATTCTATATTTGGACATATAGATTGAAACAAAGTAAAGATTGCAAGCATAGAAAAGAAGTGCGAAACACACAGGAATGAAAGTTATGGTTAAATGTAACCATACAATTAAGCTCAAAAACTCAGGGGTTGTGTGTTCTTTGGCTCAAAAATCATATATCAGTTATGTATGTCATGCAAGTAGAAATCAAGAGTTTCCATTTAACTCAATGTGAATGTTAGAATGGCTTTTATAAAAATAAGTATTTTCCTTGAAAAATGTTGTCAATTTACTAACATGTATTGCTATATATATACAGTGTGTGGATTGTTGTGATTCTGTTATACTAAAGTTCCTAGTTTACTCTTTATTTTTAATTAAACCAATTTATCATATGGTAAAAGGGTAAACTAAACTAATTAATCTATATTTTTTATATCACAACTAATAAGCTAAAAGTGCAAACTAAGCTAAATGTCTAAGGTATATATAAACCAAAGTGCAAAATATGATAAAATAAAAATACAGCAAAAGAAAAATGTGCAAGTACTGAAAGATAAATAAGATAAGATAAAATAAAAATAAAAATAAAAATACAGAAAATAAACAAAATAGGATAAAAGAGAGTCTGAAAGTGGTTCACCAAAAATAAAGTTCGCTGGAGATGGCGACCTCCCTACACTTAAATAATGGCATCGTCCTCGATGCTCTATCAAACTGTGTGTGAAGAAGTGGCATCTCAGGAAGGATGTGCTGCTGGTGTCTCGATAGTGGCCTGAAGGTCTGCAGTCTCTATGAGTGTCGAAGGATCTGCCTGCTGAAGTGGAGGCTCTATCTGTAGAGGGACCTCTGGATCTGCTGGCTGTATTTGATGGGGCTCCTCATGACGTGGTGCAGCCTACTCAGGTCCTGCCTGCTCAGCCTCTGTGCGTGCCTCTGCCTCATGATCGTCTGCCTCCTCCTCAAATGGCTCAGATGGTGTGTCAGGCTCGGATGAGATGTCACTGTCAGATCGGATCATTAACTTTAAGTACTCATAGCGTCGCTTGTTGCGATGCTCCATACGATCCAGGTGTGCGAAGAGTCGGTGCACGAGGTGATAAATAGGCTCTGAAGCAGGTGAGGGTGTCGTGGTGGTGGCTGGTGTAGCAGGGGTTGAAGGAGCAGCAGAAGATGTGGCTGCCTCAGTAGAGTCAGTGAGAAAAGGTGGTCAGTAGCCCAAAGCCTGGAACTTCCTGCTGTGAGGGATAATCTTCTTGCAGTCGGTGGCGGTTGGCTTTTCATCAGCAATCTCCCAGGGCACCTCAGCTCGGCGGCCCAGCTGAGTAATCAAGTAGGGAAAAGGGAGAGTGTCTCTGACATGGACCCTGGACATATAGTACCGGATAAATCTGAGAAGGTACAGGTCCTTGCACCCTGGCCATGTAATACCGGATAAAGCGAGAAAGATAGAGGTCCTTGTCCTCTATCACACACCAAATGAGGGTAATCATAGCAGCTGGCACCTCTGTCTCTTGAGTGCTCGGCATCACGTAGTTACTTAGAATCTGCTACCAAAGCCGAGCCTCATCGTTGAGGTAGATAAGCTTTATGCCCTTTGGGTTTGTTGTTGTCTTGCCCATGACCCATGGGACAGTAAGATCAAGAGCTATGGTCCTTTTTACTGCGTCCCAGTCAAACCTCATGAATCTCATATCCTCTTCAGCCTTTTGGTAACCATCTGGATGATCTGATGTAGGTGGGAGCTGGAAGATTTCTTCTATTGCTTCCTCAGTAACCAGAATTTGTTTGCTTCTAAGCTGTACGGCATCCAGGGTTGTTTTGAAATAGTTACAGTGGAATTTTCTGACCCATGATGAATTGACCTCAGTCAAGTTCCTTTCCAAGAAGAACCAGCCTCTCTGTTTAATTTGTTTTGAAGTGTATTGTTTGAGTTCTTTTGGAATTTTAAGGGTCTTTTCCAAGAATAAATTCCTGGAAGTTTGGAAGACAGGATACTTCAGCTTACATTATCTGTTGGCAAACTTTTCTGGGTCAGTGGCAGGCACCAACTGATCAGCCTTTTCCTGCGGGGTAAAGTTCTTTTCCTGCCAGGAATCGTCATGGAGGATATCCAATATAGAGGTAGAGGATTCTCCTCTTTTGCTTTTGCCTGTGGTTGCCTTGCTCTTTCCTTTGCTTTTAGGGTCAGATATCCTGAAAAGCAGAAATTCCAGGATACAGTTTAAGAACTAAAGTAGGAAAATAGGTAAGCAAATAGGATTTTAGCAATAAAAGCATATAGGCAAAAGATGAATAGAAGAGCAATATAAGCATGGAGTGAGTTGAATGAATGTAAAATATTGGACTGTATTCAAGTGAAAAGTTGGAGAATAAAAATCACAATCCAAAATCTTATGAAATATGGAATTCTTTGTTAATTAGGAACAACAGTAATCATGCCTTGAAGTGGTTTTAAAGTGGTTAGTTGAAAGCTAATAGAAAAGTTAGAAAGTTAAAGTAGTTAAGAGTTAAAAATGAGTTAAAGTAAGTGGCATGGTGTTGTGGTTCCCAATTAACTAAAATTGCACAAATTTGAATAACAAGTAACTCAAATTTAAGTAAATATTGCAGATTATTGATGATTAATCATAGAAAAGAATTGCAAAATTAAAGTGAAATCATCAATAATGTTATTTAATCAATAAGGGAATCAGAAAGAATAAGAAAGAGAGCCTGTGCATTCATGAATTGCTTTGGTTGAAACCAGTTAGTGAAAAACTTGAAAGTTCCAAAACCAATTTATGAATGGTAGTTGAGTGAAACAATTTGCTGAAAAAAATTTGGGCAGCATTTCAGCTAAAAATTGGACTTTCCCGGGTAATAAACAGCAGCAGAAACAGTTCATATGATAATAAGGTAGTGCAGAAAAAAATAACAAATAGTAATTCACATGAATTCAAAATAAACAAACTCAATCTGCATTAAGGAATAGTAAAGAGCAGCATATGAACAACATTATCATCACAGCAAATTCAAAATTGCGAAACAGATAAAACAATTAAAAAGAACGGTGCAATTATCAGGCCTAAATCCACTAACCACATCCTAGCTACCTAACCACCTAAAATCCACTACGATCAAGCATCTCTAACTATCCTAATTCAAACATAATTTGAAAAAAAATGCGACTAACTAACTGAAAGAGGAATTGTTGTTTGGCAGAACCTGGTGGGCAGAGGTATAGAAAATGGAATCAGAGAGATGGCGGTGGTGGTGATGCGGCGGTGCTGGGAGGCGGTCATGGCGGTGGTTCGGTGGTGGAGGGTGGCGGTGCGGTGGTTTAGGTTCCGCGTCGAAGGGGGTTAGTGTATTTAAATCCACGCGAACGCGTGGAGCACGCGATCGCGTGATTGAGGGATAATGCAAGTGACGCGTACGCGTGAGGCATGCGTACGCGTCGCTTAGAATTGTGCTAAACGCACGATTCCAGCGTCGTTTTGGCGCAACTCTCTGTTTCCATTTTGGGGGCAATGATTACTACGCGACGCGTACACGTCGCCCACGCTTTCACGTGGTGGGTGTGAAGTGAAAGCGACGCGTTCGCGTCGTTGATTCCAGCCTAACTTTCTGGGCGTTGGATTGTTACGTCGATTTCGAGTCGACGCCCACACGTGGCCCATGCGCACGCGTGGGGTGCATTTTTTTTTAATATGCAGGATGCAAAATGCAATGCTGATATGGATGTTATGAATAATTCCAGGTTCAATAAAATAAAATAAAATAAAACTTAAAAACAAACAAAACGAAATAAAATTAAAATTAAAAAAGGAACGATCATACGATGGTGGGTTGTCTCCCACCTAGCACTTTTAGTTAGAGTCCTTAAGTTGGACATTGTGGTGAGCTTCTTGTCATGGTGGCTTGTGTTTGAACTCATCTAGAAATCTCCACCAATTTTGGCAGTTCCAATATCCTCTGGGGTCCCAGACTAGGCATGTAAAGCCTTCGAGCAAATCAAAGCAGGTTTTCAGGCTCCTGGGGTGTTGAATGTCAAAATAGATTCTAGTATCCCAAACCTTGGTTTTGTACCCATCTTTGTCTTGATCTACATTTTTCTAGCCGGGTAGTACGGAATTTGAATTCTCACTAAGATGACCAAACATCTTCCGATACCCATTCAATCGAACTCGAAACCAATCCTTGTACCTCAAATTGAAGCGTGAAGCTTTATTGAATCTTGCATACCAGCTCTGAGTGTGAGCCATTTCCCTCTTACTCTTAAAGCCGCAAAGAGCTCTAAGCTGGCCATCTGTTTTAGGTAAACCATATTCAAGTGGATAAAGATAAAGGCTAAGAATTTTACCCACTTGAAGTTTGTATTGGGTGGTAATGGCCTTGGGATAGGTGTTTCCAGTGGTTTTGCAAGCTCTACTCCCTTGTATTCTTCTGTGAATTCCTCCACTTCTTTGCAAACTTCTTCAACTGCAGCCACGTCTTGATCAAAGTCTTCGATATCTTCCTCATCACTCAAGTCATAAATTGGAGGTTGGGAAAAATTTACCTCCGCATCATCTTCGTATTCACTTGGAGAAGATTCTTTAGTCTCAAAGAATTCACATGCGGATGCAAGGCCATTACTAGGAGAACTTGATTCATGATTTTTAGTACCAAGGGGACTTGCTTCTTGAGCTGTTCCGTCCAGTTCTTTATAAGGTACATGCTTTGGGGGTTGTGCACTATCCTCCTCAGCATCAATTGCAAATTTCTTGACGGAATTCTCCACAATTCTGGATTCCCATGGAGGTTCAGCATCTCCTAAGTCTTCAACCAATTCTTCCTCTTCGATAATTACGGCTTCCTCTACTTGTTCCAGTACAAAGTCATGCTCTATACTGTCCACTGGAGTTTCTAGTATCTCCTTCATGCTTCGTTCTTCTTTAGATTGTCCACATGAAGCCATGGGGGTTTCTTGAGTGTCTGAACATCGGGAAGCTATTCGATTGATCGCTTGATCCAATTGGTAAAGGGTTGCATAAAATTTATTCACTGTTTCCTTGAGACGCTCCTGTGATTCTCGGGTTGATGGATATGGACCTGGTGCATATGGAAGTGGTGGTTCTCGGGAGTAATTGGATTGGAATTGGGGTGGGTAAGGGTTAGGGTCATATGGAGGTGAGTGTTGGTAGGTGGCTTGTGAGTGTGGTGGTTCATAGCTATGTTGATGAGGTGGGTTATATGCATATGGTGGGGCTTATTGGTAACCACAAGGGGATCCACCATATCTATCATCTTGGTACACATCTCGGAATGGCTCTTGACCATAGTATACTGGTGGAGGTTGGTTGTCACGAGAAGGTCCACCGTATCTATTGTCTTGACATGCATTGTAGAATGGTCGTTGTCCATGGTATCTTGGAAGGTGTTGTTGCTGAAAGGGTTGATCAGATCCTCGTGGCTCCTTCCATCTTTGATTATTTTGACCTTGATGCATGTTCCTGTTATAGCTTTCATTCCTTTCAACAACGTTAGAACCAAACTCAAAGCGACGAAGGTGAGAACTCATAGTAGCTAAAAAAATTAAAAAGCAAAAATAAAAACAAATAAACAAGCAAAATAAAATATTTACAATAACCAATAATAAGGCACACAGTTGTAATTCTCCGGCAACGGCGCCATTTTTTGACGAACTGAATCCTGCTAGTAAAGAATTTAATAAAAATAATCACGTTGTAGGTATAGCTTCTAAACCAACAGAGAATCCTTTCGTACAAAAATTTGGTTGTCACAAGTAACAAAACCCAATAAAATTTGTAACCGAAGTATTTAAACCTTGGGTCGTCTTCTCAATGAATTTCAGGGAAGTATGATTTATTATTGGTTATGAAAAAAGGTGTATTTTTGGGTTTTTTAAAATAAGGAACAAGTAATTTAAATGAAAAAAATAAATTAATAATTAGAAAATCTCTTGGCAAGGTATGAGAACTGGAAATCTTATCCTAGTTATCCTTATCAGGTGTGATGAGAATTGAATTTTGCTTCCACTTAGTTAACCCTTACTAAATAAAGGAAAGTCAAGTGGACCAATCAATTTGATCCTCAAGTCCTAGTCAACTCCTGTGGAAAGACTAGCTTTAGAGCGATCCAAATCAATCAACAATTCCCAATTTTCAATCAACTACTGAGTCTGATAACTCAAGTGTTACCAATTACTCAACCAAAGCTAAGAGGGAAGAAAATCTACTCAAATGAAAATAATTTGAATTAATTAGAAGCATCAATAACATTAAAGAAAGCAATCATAAGTCTGAAATACCTCGAATTATATTAAATAAAATATTCAAATCTAACATGGAAAATTTCATAAGCCAATTTGGAAAGATAAATAACAATTAAAGTAATAGGATAAATAAAAGTAGAAAATAAATTAAAGAAACATTGAACCTGTGATTGAAGAGAAGTAGCCTAATCATAATAGAAATCCTAAATCCTAATCCTAATCCTAAATCCTAAGAGAGATGAGAGAACCTCTCTCTCTAGAAACTACATCTAAACTTAAAATTATGTATTATGAATGCTGTATCAATCGTTGTTTTTGATTCCCCTATTCTCTGGCTTATATTCTGTGTTTCTGGCTTGGATTTGGGCCGAAATAGGGCCCAGAAATCGCTGGGGGCGACTTCTGCAATTTTCTGCACGTGGTGTTCGTCACGCGTGCGCGTGGGTCACGCGTTCGCGTCATTTGCGTTTTGCTCTAGGCACGCATCCGTGTCGTCCACTCGTACGTGTCATTGCCATTTTGCGCTAGGCACGCGTCCGCGTCGTCCATGCGTGCGCGTCGCTGCCCTTTTCTTCAAAACTCCATTTTTGTGCTTTCCTTCCATTTTTGTATGTTTCCTTTCTGTCCTCTGAGCCATTCCTTCCCTACGAAACCTAAAAATACTTAACACACAATTCACGGCATCAAATGGTAATAAAGGATAATTAAATTTAATATTTTTAAAGCATAGGAAACATGTTTTCACATATATCATAAAATAAGGAAGGAATAGTAAAACCATGCAATTTACATGAATAAGTGGGTGAAGAATTGATAAAAACACTTAATTGAGCACAAGATGAATAATAAAATATGGGTTTATCATGGAGTCACTCTTAATGTGCTCTAGGCGACTCAAGCGGTCTGCCACTAAATTCTGGGAACCACTCCTATCTTTGATTTCTAAATAAAATTCTTGCAGCAACAGTATCCAACGTATTAACCTTGGTTTAGACTCTTTTTTCGCTAACAAATATTTTAGAGCTGCATGGTCTGAGTATACTACCACCTTAGTACTAAGTAAATAGGCTCGGAATTTATCCAGAGCAAAAACAATAGCCAGAAGCTCTTTTTCAGTGGTAGTATAATTAGACTGAGCAGCGTCTAAGGTCTTAGAAGCATAAGCAATTATATAAGGGTCCTTACCTTCGTGCTGAGCCAGTGCCGCTCCTACTGCATAGTTGGAGGTGTCACACATAATCTCAAATGGCTAATTCCAGTCGGGCCCTCTCACAATCGGAGTTTGAGTCAAGGCAATCTTCAGCTTATCAAACGCTTCCATGCAGTCCTCACTCAGCTCGAACTCAACATCCTTCTGCAACAGTCGGGATAAAAGCAATGCTACCTTATTGAAGTCCTTGCTAAATCGCCGGTAGAAACCTGCATGACCAAGAAACGAATGGACTTCCCTCACGGAGGAGGGGTAAGGTAAACCAGAAATAACATCTACCTTTGCTGGATCTACAGAAATACCAGTATTAGAAATAACATGTCCAAGAACAATACCTTGTTTTACCATAAAATGACATTTTTCAAAATTTAACACAAGGTTTGAACTAACACATCTGTCTAATACTCTAGCTAAACTATCCAAGCAGAGGTCGAATGAATCACCAAACACACTAAAGTCATCCATAAAAACTTCCATACAACTCTCAAGAGGATCTGAGAAAATACTTATCATGCACCTTTGAAATGTAGCCCGTGCATTACATAAGCCAAAAGGCATCCTCTTGTATGCATACGTTCCAAAGGGACATGTAAAAGTAGTTTTCTCCTGATCTTCAGGAGCTATATGAATTTGAAAATAGCTAGTGTAACCATCTAGAAAACAGTAGTTTGATTTACCTGACAAGCGATCAAGCATCTGATCGATGAACGGCAGTGGGTAGTGATCCTTGCGAGTAGCCTGGTTGAGGCACTTATAATCAATGCACACCCTCCATGAATTCTGTACTCTAGTTGCCAGGAGTTCTCCATGCTCATTCTTCACTGTTGTGACTCAAGACTTCTTGGGCACCACTTGTACTGGGCTAACCCATTCACTATCCGAGATTGGATAGATGATATCAGCTTCAAGCAGTCTGATCACTTCCTTCTTGACAACTTCTAAGATGGTGGGGTTCAACCGCCTTTGAGGTTGACGGACAGGCCTTGTTCCCTCTTCTAAAAATATACGGTGCTCACAGACGTGAGGGCTGATGCCTACTATATCCGCCAAGCTCCACCCAATAGCTCTCTTGTGTCTTCTTAGCACACTAAGCAACTGCTCCTCTTACTGGGAATTGAGTTCCCTTATAATGATAACTGGGAGCTTCTGATGATCCTCAAGGTAAGCATACTTGAGGTGGGGTGGAAGGGGCTTCAACTCTAATTTCAGCTCATGGCTAGGGGCTTGATCTTCTGGAGCCATTGGAGGTGGCAAGGTATCTTCATCTTGTTCAGAAGGCTTCTCCACACTTGCACCTTGCTCCATGTGCATCTCTTCTACTTCTTCTTAGTGAACTGCAGCTACAGTCTCATCAATGATGTCGCACTGGAAGATGGAGTGATCTTCCGGAGGGTTCTTCATAGCTTCATCCAGGTTGAAGCTCATTGCTCTGCCATCTATCTCAAAAGAGTAAGTTCCTGAGAAGGCATCCAATTTAAACCTTGAAGTCTTCAGAAATGGCCTTCCAAGCAGGATGGATGATGGTCTTCCTAAGTCATTAGGGGGTACCTCCAAAATATAGAAGTCAATAGGAAATGTCAACCCCTTAATGCTCACCAGCACATCTTCAGCAATCCCCACCACCGAGATTATGCTCTTATCTGCCAAAACAAAACGTGCTGCCGACCTTTTTTGGGGAGGAAGCCTCAATGCATCATATACAGATAATGGCATAATACTAACACATGCACTTAAATCACACATGCAGTCAAAAAATTGTACACCCTCAATAGTAATAGTAACTATGCAAGGACCCGGATCACCACATTTTTCCGGTATAGCACCCATTAAAGCAAAAATAGAGCTACCTAGAGGAATAGTTTCTAAATCATGTATTTTATCTTTATTTATGCATAAATCTTTTAGAAACTTAGCATACTTAGGTACCTGGCAAATGGTATCAAAAAGGAGAATAGTTACCTCAACCTTTTTGAAGATCTCCACCATCTTGGGGTCTAGCTCCATCTGCTTTCTGGGTTTCCTAGCAAGGTGTGGAAAAGGAATGGGAATAGCTTCTCTTGTAACCTCATCTTCCTTTGGTACTCCATTCCTTGGCTGAGCCACTTCTTTTGCAACCATGTCCTGTACTTCATCCTCTTCTTCAGCATCTTCTACCTCAACAGTGTCTTCAACATGAATGTCTTCTTTTGAGCTTGGCTCTTCATGACTCCTCTCTTGCAGTGTGGTTCCGGATCTCAAAGTAATGGCATTGATTCCACCCTTTGGGTTAGGTAAGGGTTGAGAGGGAAGTGCACTTGAGCTTGAAGGCTGATTGTTGGGGGTAGAAGGTGGTTCCAACCGGGAAATAAAAGCTTGTAGAGTGGAGTTAAGAACGTTTATGGTAGAGTTAAGTGTATTCTGAATGTCTTTTTGTCCTTGCGCAATAGAGCAAAGCATCTCATCATTGGAAGAGGAAGGGGGATAAGTAATTCGAGGGGCTTGCTGTTGGTTGTTCTGAGGTGCTTGGGATTGCCTTTGGTGAGGTGCTCGGTAAGTCTGGCCTTGGTTCTGCTGTTGGTATGGGGGGTTCTGTTGGTACCGATTCTGCTGATTGTTGTTGTTGTTCCACCTCTGATTTTCACCGTTATCTCTGCCTCCTTGATTGTAGTTGTCCCTCCATCCTTGGTTGGAATTATCTCTCCAACCTTGCTTGGAATTGTCTCACCAGCCTTGGTTGGAGTTGTCTTGCCAACCTTGATTGTAGTTCCCACCTTGGTTATAATTACTGCCTTGTTGATATTTCCCTTGATTCGGGCGGTTATAGTAGTTGCTAGTAGCTGCTAAGGTGTTATCTTCTTGTTGGAGCTGTGGACATTCATCAGTGTAATGAGAAAAGCAGGCACATATTCTGCACACTTTCTAAGGAACCAACTGTTGACACTGTTGTTGTGGAGGATGCTGAGGTTGCTGTTGATTCAGTTGGAGCTGCTTCAGTATGTTGGTCATCTCTCCCAGAGTCTGTGTGAGAGCAGTAGTCTCACTACTAGAGGAAACCTCCGCAATAGCCTTGGGATGGTTGTTCCTGTGCCTTGCATTTTGGGTAGACTCAGCTAGATCGGTGATCAGTTGCCACATTTCTGTCGTCGTCTTGTACTTAGTCAGAGAGTCATTACTCACAGCATCTAATATAGTCTTGTCTTGAGGCTTCATGCCTTGTGTGAAATAGCTAATCAACACCAACTGGTCAATCTTGGGGTGGGGACATGAGTCTAGGAGTTTCCTGAAGCGTTCTCAATACTCGTAAAGAGTCTCTGATTCGCCTTGGATAATGCAGGAAATTTCTTTCCTCAATCTATCTATAGCTTCAGCCGAAAAGTATTTGTCCAGGAATTCCCTTCTGAGCAGATCCCAATTAGTAACAACTTCTTCTGGTTGAGTGTAGAACCACTCCCTTGCCTTTCCCTCAAGAGAAAAAGGAAGGCATATAGCCAAATAGTAGTCTCATCTGCACCATGACGCCTAGTAGTTGAGCAGGCTGTCTGAAAATCTCTGAGGTGCTTTATAGGCTCTTGAGCAGGTAAGCCATGAAACTTAGGCAGTAGATTGATTAGCGCAGTCTTCAGTTTAAAATCTACAGCCAGATTTGGGTGATGCGCTTGATACGGCTGTAGTGTAAAGTCCAGAGCTCTTGCTTCCTAGAGAGTAATCCTTCTGGGCTCTGCCATATTACCTGTGCTTAAATCAATAGAATCAGTAGAAGAGGAGCTTGTTTCTTCTTCAAGTGGCGCTTCAGATTCGCCTTCAGATAAGACTGGTGAATTGGTAGTAACCACTTCACCACCCTCAGAGGCTAACCGACGCCGAGCTCGCCTAATACGTGAAATCGTTTTCTCGATCTCAGGATCAAACGCGACTAAGCTCGGATTAGGTAGTGAACGTGTCATTCAATGAAAGAAACATACAGCTCATGGTAATAAAATAAAATAAAATATGCAAATATGTAAATTTAAAAATATTTACACCAACCAGTAATTTAGCACACTGTTGCAACTCCACGGCAACGGCGCCAAAAATTGATGAGGTGAAAAATTTTCGATTAAGAATTTATAATAAGAACAGCGTTGCAAGTACAGTTCTTAACCGATGAAAATTCCACTTCTCAATTTAAAAAGGGTTGTCACAATTTAAGAATAAAATACTGGGATTAAAATTCCCAAGTCTGCATTAAACAAACTCAATCTGCATTAAGGAATAGTAAAGAGCAGCACATGAACAGCATTATCATCACAACAAATTCAAAATTGCGAAACAGATAAAATAATTAACAAGAACGGCGCAATTATCAGGCCTAAATCCACTAACCACATCCTAGCTACCTAACCACCTAAAATCTAATACGATCATGCATCTCTAACTATCCTAATTCGAACATAATTTGAAAAAAAATGCCACTAACTAACTGAAAGAGGAATCGATGTTTGGCGAAACCTGGTGGGCAGAGGTATAGAATATGGAATCAGAGAGATGGCGGTGGTGGTGACGCGGCGGCGCTGGGAGGCGGTCACGGCGGTGGTTTGGTGGTGGGGGGTGGCGGTGTGGTGGTTTGGGGTGAAAGGGGGTTATGGGGGAGGGAAGGAGAAGAAGAGGCGAGGAGGGGAGGGTTGTTCTAGAGGGGGAGGAGGGAAATTAGGACGCGAAAGGGGTTAGGGTTCCGCGTCGAAGGGGGTTAGTGTATATAAATCCACGCGAACGCGTGAAGCACGCGATCGCGTGATTGAGGCGAAAAGGCAATGACGCAAACGCGTCGTTGACGCGATCGCGTGATTAAGGGATAATGCAAGTGACGCGTCCGCGTGAGGCATGCGTACGCGTCGCTTAGAATTGTGCTAAACGCACGATTCCAGCATCATTTTGGCGCAACTCTCTGTTTCCATTTTGGGGGCAATGATTACTACGCGATGCGTACGCGTCGCCCACGCTTTCGCGTGGTGGGTATGAAGTGAAAGCGTCGCGTTCGCATCGTAGACGCGATCGCGTGGCCCATATTGTGCCTAACGCATACCAGCTGCACGTTTCCAGCCTAACTTTCTGGGCGTTGGATTGTTACGTCGATTTCGAATCGACGCCCACGCGTGGCCCATGCAGACGTGTGGGGTTCATTTTATTTTAATATACAGGATGCAAAATGCAATGCTGATATAGATGTTATGAATAATTCCATGTTCAATAAAATAAAATAAAATAAAAATTAAAAACAAACAAAACGAAATAAAATTAAAATTAAAAAAGGAACAATCATACCATGGTGGGTTGTCTCCCACCTAGCACTTTTAGTTAGAGTCCTTAAGTTGGACATTCTGGTGAGCTTTTTGTCATGGTGGCTTGTGTTTGAACTCCTCCAGAAATCTCCACCAACTTTTGCAATTCCAATGTCCTCTGGGGTCCCAGACTAGGCATGTAAAGCCTTCGAGCAAATCAAAACAGGTTTTCAGGCTCCCGGGGTGTTGAATGTCAGAATAGATTCCAGGATCCTAAACCTTGCTTTTGTACCCATCTTTGTCTTGATCTACATTTTTCTAGCTGGGTAGTACGGAATTTGAATTCTCACTAAGATGACCAAACATCTTCCGAGACCCATTCAATCGAACTCGAAACCAATCCTTGTACCTCAAATTGAAGCGTGGAGCTTTATTGAATCTTGTATACCAGCTCTGAGTGCGAGCCATTTCTCTCTTACTCTTAAAGCCGTAAAGAGCTCTAAGCTGGCCATCTGTTTCAGGTAAACCATATTCAAGTGGAAAAATAAAGATAAGGCTAAGAATTTTGCCCACTTGAAGTTTGTATTCAGGTTCAGGGTCAGCTTCAACAAGAATGTTCTTATCCTTGTTCCTGCTCATATGAAAAAGAAGAGAACAAAAAAGAAGAGGAATCCTCTATGTCACAGTATAGAGATTCCTTTATGTGAGTAGAAGAATAGGAGAATAGAAGAAGGAGAAGAGAAAAATTCGAACACAGAGGAGAAGAGTGGGTTCGAATTATGAGTAGAAGAGGAATGTTACTAGATAAATAAATAGAAGGAGATGAAAGAGGGGGAGAGAATTCGAATTTAATTTAAAATAAAAGGAAAATATTTTTGTTTTTATTTTAATTATTAAGTAGTATTCAAAAATTAAGAAGAAAAATAAAATTAAATTAAAATTTAAAATAATTAGTTAATGAAAAGAAATTTTGAAAAAAAAAGTTAGTGATTTTTGAAAATTGGTGAGAGGAAAGTAATTAGATAGTTTTGAAAAAGACAAGAATTTAAAAATCAAACAAAAAGTTAAGTGGTTAATTGAAAAAGATTTGAAAATCAATTTTGAAAAGATAAGAAGTTAGAGAAGATTTTGAAATTGATTTTGAAAAAGATGTGATTGAAAATCATTTTGAAAAAGATTTGAAAAAGAAATTTAAAAAGATTTGATTTTGAGAATTAAAGTTGATTACTTGACTAACAAGAAACTAAAAGATATGATTCTAAAATTTAAAGATTGAACCTTTCTTAACAAGCAAGTAACAAACTTTAAAATTTTTGAATCAATCATATTAATTGTTAGTAAAGATTTTGAAATTATGAAATGAAAATAAGAAAAAGATTTTGAAAATCATTTTTAAAGTTTTCGAAAATCATGAAAGAAAAATGAAAAAGATTTTATTTTTGAAAAGGTTTTGAAAAGATAAGATTTTTAAATTGAAAATTTGATTTGACTTATAAGAAACAACTAAATTTTTTAAAAATTTTTGAATAAGTCAACTCAAATATTCGAAATTTATGAGAAGAATAAGGGAAAGATTTTTTTTTGAATTTTCAATGAAGAAAGAGAAAAACAACAAAATGACTCCAAACATGAAAATTATGAATCAAAACAAGATAAATGTGCAAGAACACTTTGAATGTCAAGATGAACACCAAGAACACTTTGAATGTCAAGATGAACACCAAGAACTTATTTTTGAAAATTTTTAAGAAAAGAAAAACATGCAAGACACCAAACTTAGAAATTTTCAAACTTTAGACACTAACAAATTGAAAATGCATATAAAAAACAAGAAAAGACACAAAACATGAAAATGCAATGATCAAACAAAGAAGATCATCAAGAACAACTTGAAGATTATGAAGAACACATGAACACACTTTTGAAAAATGCAAGAAGAATGAAGACATGCAATTGACACCAAACTTACAATTTGACACTAGACTCAAACAAGAAACACAATTATTTTTGGTTTTATGATTTTATTAAATTTTTTTGGTATTTTTCGAAAATTAATTGGAAAAAGAAAAATAAGGATTTCAAAAATTTTTAATGAAAATTCCAAGAATCATGCAATGTCAGCCTAAAACTCCGGTCCAGGAATTAGACATGGCTTACTAGCCAGCCAAGCTTTCAGTGAAAGCTCTGGTCCAAAACACTAGACATGGCCAATGGCCAGCCAAGCTTTAGCATACAAATCAGGCATACAATAGCTGAATTGATGAGAATCAAAAAGCTCTTGTGATGATGAGTTGAAACCTCGGTCCAAAAGATTAGACATGGCTTCACAACCAGCCAGACTTCAGCAGATTATCATGAAACTCTAGAATTCATTCTTAAAAACTCTGAAGCCATTGAATAATTTATTTTTTTGAAAATTTTTTTCTAAAATAAAAATAATAAAAAAAATCTTAAAATTAAAATAAAATTACCTAATCTGAGCAACAAGATGAACCGTCAGTTGTCCAAACTCGAACAATCCCCGGCAACGGCGCCAAAAACTTGGTGCACGAAATTGTGATCTCTAGCAACAGCGCCAAAAACTCAGTACGCACGTTCATAATCTCAAATTCTTTTTCACAACTCTGATACAACTAACCAGCAAGTGCACTGGGTCGTCCAAGTAATAAACCTTACATGAGTAAGGGTCGATCCCATGGAGATTATCGGCTTGAAGCAAGCTACAGTCATCTTGCAAATCTCAGTCAGGCAGATTCAAATGGTTATGGGATTTTGATAATTAAAATATAAATAACAGAAAATAAGATAGAGATACTTATGTAATTCATTGGTGAGAATTTCATATAAGCGTATGGAGATGCTTTGTTCCTTCTGAACCTCTGCTTTCCTACTGCCTTCATCCAATCATTCATACTCCTTTCCATGGCAAGCTGTATGTTGGGCATCACCGTTGTCAATGGCTACTTCCCGTCCTCTCAGTAAAAATGGTCCAAATGCGCTGTCACCGCACGGCTAATCATCTGTCAGTTCTCGATCATGTTGGAATAGGATCCAGTGATCCTTTTGCGTCTGTCACTACGCCCAACACTCGCGAGTTTGAAGCTCGTCACAGTCATCCCTTCCCAAATCCTACTCGGAATACCACAGACAAGGTTTAGACTTTCCGGATCTCAAAAATGGCCGCCAATAATTCTAGCTTATACCACGAAGACTCCGATCTTT
>NC_029785.2:100927739-100990771 GCF_000816755.2 Arachis ipaensis | reverse complement strand
AATTCTACCGTTGAAAATACATAAGAATAAGGTCCAGGCATGGCCGAATGGCCAGCCTCCCCAAATGGCATATGAATTCAAAAATAGGAAAAAAGACCCCTAGTACAATAGTAAAAAGTTCTATTTATGATAAACTAGTAGCTAGGGTTACATAAGATAAGTAAATGATGTAGAAATCCACTTTCGGGCCCACTTGGTGTGTGCTTGGGCTGAGCATTGAGCTTTCATGTGTAGAGACTCTTTTTGGAGTTAAACGCCAGGTTGTAGCCTGTTTCTGGCGTTTAACTTCAGAATAGGGCAAGAAGTTGGCGTTTGAACGCCAGTTTGCGTCGTCAAAACTCGGGCAAAGTATGGACTATTATATATTGCTGAAAAGCCCTGGATGTATACTTTCCAAATCAATTGAGAGCGCGCCAATTGGGTTTCTGTAGCTCCAGAAAATCTATTTCGAGTACAGGGAGGTCAGAATCCAACAGCATCTGCAGTCCTTCTTCAGCCTCTGAATCAGATTTTTGCTCAAGTCCCTCAATTTCAGCCAGAAATTACCTGAAATCATAGAAAAACACACAAACTCATAGTGAAGTCTAGAAATGTTATTTTTATTTAAAAACTAATAAAAATATACTAAAAACAAACTAAATCATACTAAAAACTATGTAAAAATAATGCCAAAAAGCGTATAAATTATCCGCTCATCACAACACCAACCTTAAATTGTTGCTTGTCCCCAAGAAACTGAAAATCAAATAGGATAAAAAGAAGAGAATATACTATAAATTTCAAAATATCAATGAAACTTAGCTCCAATTTAGATGAGCGGGGCTAGTAGCTTTTTGCCTCTGAACAGTTTTTGCATCTTACTTTATCCTTTGAAGTTCAGAATGATTGGCATCTATAAGAACTTAGAATTCAAATAGTGTTATTGATTCTCCTAGTTCAGTATGTTGATTCTTGAACATAGCTACTTTATGAGTCTTGGTCGTGGCCCTAAGCACTTTGTTTTCCAGTATTACCACCAGATACATAAATGCCACAGACACATAACTGGGTGAACCTTTTCAGATTATGACTCAGCTTTGCTAAAGTCCCCAATTAGAGGTGTCCAGGGTTCTTAAGCACACTCTTTTTTTTTACTTTGGACCTCGACTTTAACCGCTCAGTCTCAAGCTTTTCACTTGACACCTTCACGCCACAAGCACATGGTTAGGGACAGCTTGGTTTAGCCGCTTAGGCCAGGATTTTATTCCTTTGGGCCCTCCTATCCACTGATGCTCAAAGCCTTGGATCCTTTTTACCCTTGCCTTTTGGTTTAAAGGGTTATTGACTTTTTGCTCTTGCCTTTTGGTTTAAAGAGCTATTGGCTTTTTCTGCTTGCTTTTTCTTTTTCTTTCTCTCTTTTTTTTCGCCCTTTTTTTTCGCAAGCTTTTGTATTCACTGCTTTTTCTTGCTTCAAGAATCAATTTTATGATTTTTCAGATTATCAATAACTTTTCTCCTTTTCATCATTCTTTCAAGAGCCAACAAATTTAACATTCATAAACAACAAATTCAAAAAATATGCACTATTCAAGCATTCATTCAGAAAACAAAAAGTGTTGCCACCACATCAAAATAATTAAACTAAGCTCAAGGATGAATTCAAAATCATGTACTTCTTGTTCTTTTGTTTTTAGAACATTTTTCATTTAAGAAAGGTGATGGATTCCTAGGACATTCACAGCTTTAAGGCATAGACACTTGGTGCGCAGAAATTGTGATTACACTTTAATTATGTAAAATTCATCGCTCTTTCTTTCCCTGGTAATGGCGCCAAAAACATTATGCCAATACCATGGTTCACAACTTCGCACAACTAACCAGCAAGTGCACTGGGTCGTCCAAGTAATACCTTACGTGAGTAAGGGTCAAATCCCACGGAGATTGTTGGTATGAAGCAAGCTATAGTCACCTTGTAAATCTCAGTCAGGCGGATATAAAATAGTAGTGGTGTTTTCGAAAATAATTAATAAAATAGGGATAGAAATACTTATGTAAATCATTGGTGAGAATTTCAGATAAGCGAATAGAGATGCTTTCGTTCCTCTGAACCTCTGCTTTCCTGCTATCTTCATCCAATCAGTCTTACTCCTTTCCATGGCTGGCTTTATGTAATGCATCACCATTGTCAGTGGCTACTTTCGGTCTTCTCTCAGGAAAATGATCCAAATGCCCTGTCATAGCACGGCTAATCGTCTGGAGGCATCACCCTTGTTAATGGTTTACATCCTATCCTCTCAGTGAAAATGGTCAACGCACCCTGTCATCACCCTATTCATCTGTCGGTTCTCGATCATGCTGGAATAGGATTTACTATCCTTTTGCGTTCTGTCACTACGCCCAACAATCGCGAGTTTGAAGCTCGTCACAGTCATTCAATCATTGAATCCTACTCGGAATACCACAGACAAGGTTTAGACTTTCCAGATTCTCTTGAATGCCGCCATCATTCAAGCTTACACCACGAAGATTCTGATTAAGAGATCTAAGAGATACTTATTCAGTCGAAAGTAGAATGGAAGTGGTTGTCAGGCACGCGTTCATAGGGAATGATGATGATTGTCACGTTCATCACATTCAAGTTGAAGAGCGAATGAATATCTTAGAAGCGAAATAAGATGAATTGAATAGAAAACAGTAATACTTTGCATTAATCTTTGAGGAACAGCAGAGCTCCACACCTTAATCTATGGAGTGTAGAAACTCTACCGTTAAAAATACATAAGTGAAAAGTCCAGGCATGGCCGAGATGGCCAGCCCCTCTGATCTAAGAACCAGGCATCCAAAGATGATCCAAAGATTCAAAGATGATTCAAAAGATATCTAATACAATAGTGAAATGTCCTATTTATAATAAACTAGCTACTAGGGTTTACAGAAGTAAGTAATTGATGCATAAATCCACTTCCAGGGCCCACTTGGTGTGTGTTTGGGCTGAGCTTTGAGTGTTGCACGTGTAGAGGTCCTTCTTGGAGTTGAACGCCAGCTTTTGTGCCAGTTTGGGCGTTCAACTCTGGTTTTGGATCCTTTTCTGGCGTTGGACGCCAGAATTGGGCAGAGAGCTGGCGTTGAACGCCAGTTTGCGTCGTCTAAACTTGGGCAAAGTATGGACTATTATACATTGCTGGAAGCACGCCATTTTGAGTTCTGTAGCTCCAGAAAATCCATTTTGAGTGTAGGGAGGTCAGAATCCAACCGCATCAGCAGTCCTTCTCCAACCTCTGAATCTAATTTTTGCTCAAGTCCCTCAATTTCAGCCAGAAAATACCTAAAATCACAGAAAAACACACAAACTCATAGAAAAGTCCAGAAATGTGAATTTAACATAAAAACTAATGAAAACATCCCTAAAAGTAACTAGATCCTACTAAAAACATACTAAAAACAATGTCAAAAAGCGTATAAATTATCTGCTCATCAGCCTGCACGTCATCTCTTCCTTAATAGGAATGTCTCCTTCTATGAAAGCTCCAGCTGAGTAACATAGATGGAAAATAAGATGAGGAAAAGCTAGCCTTGCCATGGGGGACGACTTTTTGGCTATTTTGTAGAGTTCATTAGAGATGACTTAATGAACTTCTATTTCCTCTCCAATCATGATGCTATGAATCATGATGGCCCGATCCACAGTAACTTCACATCGGTTGCTAGTAGGGATGATGGAACATTGGATGAATTCCAACCATCCTCTAGCCACAGGCTTGAGGTCCAATCTTCTTAGTTGAACCGACTTGCCTTTGGAGTCAACCTTCCATTGAGCTCCTTCTACACATATGTCCATAAGGACTTGGTCCAACCTTTGATCAAAGTTGACTCTCCTTGTGGGGTCCACAGATCCTGAGATGATCCTGTGGGGTCCACAGATCCTGAGGTGTTCAAGGATTTACACCCTTGCACCAAATTAGGCATGTAAAATGCCTTTGCACACAACTCTAGGCGTTCAGCGCCAGGTTGGTGCCCATTTTGGGTGTTCAACGCCCATTTGTTGGCCATTTCTGGCGTTGAACGCCAGAACCATGCTTGTTCTGGGTGTTCAGCGCCCAGATGCTGCCCATTTTGGGCGTTCAGCGCCAGAACCATGCTCTGTTCTGGCGTTGTGATGCCAAGGCATCTTAGGCTAGTTTCACTAGTATTTTTCTGTTAAGTTTTAGTGGTTTTATGCATTTTCTTGAGCTTAAAGTAACCAAGAATGGTTAAAAGAATAACAAAGCAATGAACCATCCAAACAATATGATTTTGATGCAAATTCCATGAGTTTTAGTTATATTACTTGAATGCTATGAATGGAAGATTTCTCATGAAATTTTGCAAGACTTTGATGCATTTGTTTGGATGATTTCAGGGAAGAAGAGGCTAAGCAAGGAAGCAACAAAATCAATAAAGGAAGCTTGAATATCACATGTGGAGTTTAAGTTCCAGTTTAAGCCTAAACTGGAGCTTAAACGCCAGAATCATGAAGGCTAAGAAATGCTGGAATTGAAGTTTAACCTCCAGTTTAACCTTAAACAATCCTTGTGGGATTCGACCTCACTCTATTGTGAGTTTTTACTTGACGATAACCGGTGCACTTGCCGGAAGGAATTTTGCCGATCGTGCAATTTCCTAAATCGTAGCATAACTAGTTTATGCGCACCACGTTGAACGCCAGGCAGGTGCTTCTTCCAGGGTGTGATTTTTCTTCTGCTGTTTTTGATTCCGTTTTCAATTTTTTATATTTATTTTGTGACTCCACATGATCATGAACCTATAAAGACATATAACTAGGAAAAATATAGTTAGATAAATAAAGATTGGGTTGCCTCCCAATAAGCGCTTCTTTAATGTCAATAGCTTGACAGTGGGCTCTCATGGAGCCTCACAGATGTTCAGAGCATTGTTGAGACTCTCCAACACCAAACTTAGAGTTTGGATATGGGAGTTCAACACCAAACTTAGAGTTTGGTTGTGGCCTCCCAACACCAAACTTAGAGTTTGACTGTGGGGGCTTTGTTTGACTCTGCTTTGAGAGAAGCTTTTTCTGCTTCCTCTCCATGGATGCAGAGAGAGATCCTTGAGTTGTAAACACAAGGTTGTCCTTATTTAATTGAAGGATCAATTCTCCTCTGTCCACATTAATCACAGCTCTTGCTGTGGCCAGGAAAGGTCTTCCTAGGATGATGGATTCATCCTCTTCCTTTCCAGTATCCAGGACTATGAAATAAGCAGGGATGTAAAGGTCTTAGGAATGGAGATGCTTCTTCCATGTAAATTGAAATTAGGTGCAGTAAAGTCACCAAGCATTCTCCTTGCATTATTATTATTTTCGGCTGCCATCTCCTCTTCCTATTCGAAAATTTCTGAAAGGTTCTCTCTGGATTGTTGTAATTTAGCTTCTCTTAATTTCCTCTTCAAAGTCCTTTCAGGTTCTGGATCTGCTTCAACAAGAATGTTCTTGTCCTTGCTCCTGCTCATATGAAAAAGAGAGAATAGAAAAATAATAATAATAGGGGTCCTTTTTACCACAGTATAGAGGTCCCAGTGTGAGTTAGAAGAAAAGAAGAAGAAGAAATTCGAACAAAGATGGAAGAGAGGGTTCGAATTTGGGTGAGATGAAGTGTTAGTAGATGAATAAATAAATAGAGGGAGATGAGAGAGAAGGGGAATTTTCGAAAATAATTTTTGAAAAAGAGTTAGTAATTTTTGAAAATAGTTTTTGAAAAAGGTTAGTAATTTTCGAAAATTAATTTTGAAAAGGGTTAATAGTTTTTCAAAAATTCAAATAAAAAATAAAATAATTAGTTTAATTAAAAAGAAATTTTGAAAAAGAGGGAGATATTTTCGAAAATGAGAGAGAGAGAGAGAGTTAGTTAGGTAGTTTTGAAAAAGATAAGAAACAAACAAAAAGTTAGTTAGTTGAAACAAGTTTTGAAAGTCAATTTTGAAAAGATAAGAAGTTAGGAAGTTAGAAAAGATATTTTGAAATCAAATTTTTGAAAAAGATATGATGAGAAGATATTTTTGAAAAGATATGATAGAAATTAGTTTTTTGAAAAAAGATTTGATTTTTAAAAATACAATTAATGACTTGATTCACAAGAAATCACAAGATATGATTCTAAAACTTAAAGTTTGAATCTTTCTTGACAAGCAAGTAACAAACTTGAAATTTTTTAATCAAAACATTAATTGTTATTGTTATTTTCGAAAATTTGATATAAAAATAAGAAAAAGATTTTTGAAAAATATTTTTGGAATTTTCGAAAATAACTAAGAAATTTGAAAAAGATTTGATTTTTAAAAAAGATTTTGAAAAAGATAAGATTTTCAAATTGAAAATTTGATTTGACTCATAAGAACAACTAGATTTTAAAAATTTTTGAAAAAGTCAACTCAAATTTTCGAATTTGATGAGAGAAAAAGGGGAAGATATTTTTTTTTTATTTTTGAATTTTTTTTATGATTAGAGAGAAAAACAAGAAAAATGATGCAATGCATGAAAGTTATGGATCAAAACAATGAATGCATGCAAGAATGCTATGAATGTCAAGATGAACACCAAGAACACGATGAAGATCATGATGAACATCAAGAACATATTTTTGAAAAATTTTTAATGCAAAGAAAACATGCAAGACACCAAACTTAGAATTCTTTAATGCTTAGACACTAAGAATCCAAGAATGCATATGAAAAACAAGAAAAGGCACAAAACATGCAATTGCAAAGATCAAACAAGAAGACTTACCAAGAACAACTTGAAGATCATGAAGAACACTATGAATGCATGATTTTTTCGAAAAATGCAAGATGCACATGCAACTGACACCAAACTTATAACATGACTCAAGACTCAAACAAGAACACAAAAAATATATTTGATTTTTTTTTATGTTTTAATTTTTTTGTATTTTTTTCGAAAATTATTTGAAAAACAAAAATAAGGATTCTAAAATTTTTAATATGAATTCCAGGAATCTTATGCTCTTTAGTCTAAAGCTCCAATCAAAGGGTCAAGCATGGCTTAATAGCCAGCTAAGCTTTAGTAAAAATATGAGTGTAATTCATTCAATTTTAAGCCAAAACCTCAGTCCAAAGGAATTTAGACATGGCTTTACAGCCAGCCAGGCTTTAGCATGCTTCATGAAACACTAGAATTCAATCTTAAAAATTCTGAAGGAAAATATATTTTTGAAAATATTTTTTTTTCAAAAACAAAGGAGAAAATTTTGAAAGATTTTTGAAAAATTTTTTGAAGAGAAAACAAAAAGAAAATTACCTAATCTGAGCAACAAGATGAACCGTCAGTTGTCCAAACTCGAACAATCCCCGACAACGGCGCCAAAAACTTGGTGCGCAGAAATTGTGATTACACTTTAATTATATAAAATTCATCGCTCTTTCTTTCCCTGGTAATGGCGCCAAAAACATGATGCCAATACCATGAAGTCCAGGCATGGCCGAGATGGCCAGCCCCTCTGATCTAAGAACCAGGCATCCAAAGATGATCCAAAGATTCAAAGATGGTTCAAAAGATATCTAATACAATAGTGAAATGTCCTATTTATAATAAACTAGCTACTAGGGTTTACAGAAGTAAGTAATTGATGCATAAATCCACTTCCAGGGCCCACATGGTGTGTGTTTGGGCTGAGCTTTGAGTGTTGCACGTGTAGAGGTCCTTCTTGGAGTTGAACGCCAGCTTTTGTGCCAGTATGGGCGTTCAACTCTGGTTTTGGATCCTTTTCTGGCGCTGGACGCCAGAATTGGGCAGAGAGCTGGCGTTGAACGCCAGTTTGCGTCGTCTAAACTTGGGCAAAGTATGGACTATTATACATTGCTGGAAGCATGCCATTTTGAGTTCTGTAGCTCCAGAAAATCCATTTTGAGTGTAGGGAGGTCAGAATCCAACCGCATCAGCAGTCCTTCTCCAACCTCTGAATCTGATTTTTGCTCAAGTCCCTCAATTTCAGCCAGAAAATACCTGAAATCACAGAAAAACACACAAACTCATAGTAAAGTCCAGAAATGTGAATTTAACATAAAAACTAATGAAAACATCCCTAAAAGTAACTAGATCCTACTAAAAACATACTAAAAATAATGCCAAAAAGCGTATAAATTATCCACTCATCAACACTAGACACTAATGATCATGTAATAAAGACACAAACATAGACAAAACATAAAGCATAGGAAATGAAAATCAGAAAAAATAAGAACAAGAAAATTAAAAATGGGTCCACTGATAAACCACTATTTTATGGTTTATTTTGTGTTTAATTGTGTGGTTTTATCATGATCCTGACCCACTTATTCATTAAAATAGCATGCATTTATATTTCCTTCCTGAAATTATTACATGAGTGAAAACTGCTTCCTAGAGACTTTTAATTATACATTTTACTTCTCCTTTATTCCATTCGATGTCGTGATCTGTGTGTTAAGCGTTTCAGGCTTTATAGGGCAAGAATGAGTTGGAGATTGGAAAGGAAGCTAGCAAAAATAGAAGGAACACAAGAAATTGAGGAGATAACCAGCGAGAAGCGACGCGGCCACATGGACGACGCGACTGCACGGAGAAGATCAAATCGCAGTGACGCGGCCGCATGGATGACGCGACCGCGCGAAATGGAAAAGCACGAGCGACGCGGAGGCGTGGACGACGCGCCCTCTTGGTGAAGCGAAACGCGAATGACGCGTCCGCATGAGCGACGCAATCGCGTGGCATGCGCGATCTGCATAATTTGCAAAATCGCTGGGGGCGATTTTGGACCCTATTTTGACCCAGTTTTCGGCCCAGAACAGCAGACTAAAGCCAGAGAACATGCAGAAACCAGAGACAACATTCATTCTACACAGTTTTAGTTTTTAGATCTAGTTTTTACTCCTCCTCTAGGTTTTCTCTCTAGACATTCATAGTTCTTAGGATTTAATTTTCTCTTACTTTTTTTGGCAGTGGAACACTGAGAAGAGTTATTACCTCATCAAGACTTCGTCATTCTAGTTTGTTTTCTTTACTTGGCTTCACTCTTCCATGTTCTTTGCTTTGTTAATTTTACCATTGGAATATTTTTAGGATTATTTAATACAAGGATCACCTTTATTTTTAATTGACTATTTCGATTTTTATTTACAATGTCTTCCTTTAATTCCTTTTTATATGCTATGAATTTTACATTCACAATGAGCGAGTAGTTCCCTAACTTGATGGGGAATTGATTGAAAGGAACCCTTGAGTTGGGAGGCTTGAAAGAAAAATTATAATTGGGTTTATGGTTAAATTGCCTCCTAATCACTAACACCAATCCCTTTTAATTAAGTGGATTGCAACTTGTGAACGGACGTAGCATTCCAACTTGTTTGACTTTCCTTTACCTAGTGAAGGATAACTAAACAGGACAACCTTCAATTATCAATTAATCCTGAGAGTATTCCAATAATAATAGGGATTCCAACTAATCAATTCCCAGTCAAGGCTTTTATTTACATTATTCAAATTCACCAATTTAATTTCCTGTTTGCTCAATTCAACCCTTTTTAAAAATCTCTGATTAATAAAATAGCACACTTTTCTGCAACTCGTTGGGAGACGACCTGGGATTCATACTCCCAGTATTTTAAATTTCAATTTTCTGTGACACCTTTCTAAATTGAGCGGTGGATTTCTGGCAAGTTAAGAACTATACTTGCAACGTATATATTTTAACAATTTTAATTCACCAATTTCTGCCCGCATCATCCACCTTAGTGATGGCGGCTAGTTCTTCCTCTTGAAGATCTTATAGAGTGCTTGAGCTCCTCTATGTCTCTTCCTTGCCTTTGTTGCTCCTCCCTCATAGCTCTTTGATCTTCTCTAATCTCATGGAGAATGATGAATTGCTCTTGGTGCTCCATCCTTAGTTGTCCCATGTTGGAACTTAACTCTCCTAAGGAGGTGTTAATTTGCTCCCAATAGTTTTGTGGAGGAAAGTGCATCCCCTGAGGCATCTCAGGGATTTCATGGTGAGGAATTTCCTCATGCTCTTGTAGAGGTCCATGATCTCTTGTTTGCTCCATCCTTTTCTTAGTGATGGGCTTGTCCTCATCAATGAGGATGTCTCCCTCTATGTCAATCCCAGCCGAATTGCAGAGGTGGAAAATGAGGTGAGGAAAGGCTAACATTGTCAAAGTGGAGGACTTGTCAGCCACCTTGTAGAGTTCTTGAGGTATAATCTCATGAACTTCCACTTCCTCCCCAATCATGATACTATGGATCATGATGGCCCGATCCACAATTACTTCAGATCGGTTGCTAGTAGGAATGATAAAGCGTTGGATGAACTCCAACTATCCTCTAGCTACAGGCTTTAGGTCCGATCTTCTCAATTGAACCGGTTTGCCTCTTGAGTCAACTTTCCATTGAGCTCCTTCCACACATATGTCCATGAGGACTTGGTCCAACCTTTAATCAAAGTTGACCCTTCTAGTGTAGGGGCGTGCGTTTTCTTGCATCATTGGCAAGTTGAACGCCAACCTTACATTTTTCGGACTGAAATCTAAGTATTTCCCCCGAACCATTGTAAGCCAATTCTTTGGATTCGGGTTCATACTTTGATCATGGTTCCTAGTGATCCATGTGTTTGCATAGAACTCTTAAACCATTAAGATTCCGAATTGTTGAATAGGATTGGAGAGAATTTCCCATCCTCTTCTTCTAATCTCATGTCGGATCTCCGGATACTCACTCCTTTTGAGCTTGAAAGGGACCTCAGAGATCACCTTCTTCTTAGCCACAATTTCATAGAAGTGGTCTTGATGGACCTTTGAGATGAATCTCTCCATCTCCCATGACTTAGAGGTAGAAGCAATTGCCTTCCCTTTCCTCTTTCTTGAGGTTTCTCTGGCCTTAGGTGTCATTAATGGTTATAGAAAAACAAAAAGCAACGCTTTTACCACATCAAACTTAAAATGTTTGCTCGTCCTCGAGCAAAAAAAGAAAGAAAATAGTAGAAGAAGAAGACAATGAAGGAGATGGAGGGGAAGAGTGTATTCGGCCAAGGGGGGAAAGGAGTGTTTGTAATATGTGAAAATGAGGTAGTGTTGATGGGTTTATATAGGGGTGGGGGAGGGTTAGGTTTCGTGTATTAGGGTTGGGTTTGGGAGGGAAAGGATTTTGAATTTGGAGGTTGGTGGGTTTTTTGCGAAAGAGTGGATGGATGTGAGTGGTGAAGAGTATTTGGGGAAGAGTGTTATGAAAGGGGGTGAAGAGGAGAGAAGAAGAGGTGGGGTAGGTGGGGATCCTGTGGGGTCCACAGATCCTGAGGGGTCAAGGACTTAACATCCCTGCTCCATTTAGGCGTGCAAAACGCCCTTAGAGTGCACTTCTGGCGTTAAATGCCAGGTTGCTGCTTGTTTCTGGTGTTTAACGCCAGCTTTTCTCCCATTCTTGGCGTTAAACGCCAAGTAGATGCTCTGTTCTGGCGTTAAGCGCCAGTTTGGTGCTTGTTTCTGGCGTTTAACGCCAGCTTGATGCTTCTTTCTGGCGTTAAACGCCAGTCTACTGCTTCTTACTGGCGTTTAAATGCCAGTAAGCTCTTCCTCCAGGGTGAGCTATTTTTAATGCTGTTTTTCATTCTGTTTTTGATTTTTTTTAGTTGTTTTTCTGACTTCACATGATCATCGACCTAAAGAAAACATAAAATAGCAATGGAAAATATATAGATATAACTAAATAACATTGGGTTGCCTCCCAATAAGTGCTTCTTTAATGTCAATAGCTTGATAGTGAGCTCTCATGGAGCCTCACAGATAATCAGAGCAATGTTGGAGCCTCTCAACACCAAACTTAGAGTTTGAATGTGGGGGGTTTTGTTTGACTCTGTACTGAGAGAAGCTTTTCATGCTTCCTCTCCATGGTTACAAAAGGAGAACCTTGAGTTCTGAATACAAGGTAGTCCTCATTCAACTGAAGAACTAACTCTCCTCTGTCAACATCAATCACTGCTTTTACTGTGGCTAGGAAGGGTCTGCTAAAGATGATGGATTCATCCTCATCCTTCCCAGTGTCTAGGATTATGAAATCAGTAAGGATGTAAAGGCCATCAACCTTCACTAGCACGTCTTCTACTAGTCCATAAGCCTATTTCATTGATTTGTCTGCCATCTCTAGTGAGATTCTTGCAGCTTGTACCTCAAAGATTCCCAATTTCTCCATTACAGAGAGGGGCATGAGGTTTATCCCTGACCCCAGATCACATAGAGCCTTTTCAAAGGTCATGGTGCCTATGGTACAAGGTATGAAGAATTTTTCGGGATCCAGTTTCTTCTGAGGTAATGTCTGCCTCATTAATATACTCAGTTCATTGGTGAACAAGGGGGGTTCATCCTCCCAAGTCTCATTACCAAATAACTTGGCATTCAGCTTTATGATTGCTGCTAGATACTTAGCAACTTACTCTTCAGTGATGTCTTCATCCTCTTCAGAGGAAGAATATTCATCAGAGCTCATGAATGGCAGAAGGAAGTTCAATGGAATCTCTATGGACTCTGTTTGAGCCTCATATTCCTTTGGTTCCTCAAAGGAAAACTCCTTTCTGTCTAGAGGACGTCCCATGAGGCTTTCCTCACTGAGACTCACATCCTCCTCACTCTCTCCAGGTTTGGCCATATTGGTCATGGTTATGGCCTTGCACTCTCTCTTGGGTTTTTCTTCTGTATTGCTTGGGAGAGTACTGAGAGGAGTTTCAGTAATCTTCTTACTCAGCTGACCCACATGTGCCTCCAAATTTCTAATGGAGGACCTTGTTTCATTCATGAAACTTAGTGTGGTCTTGGATAGATCAGAGACTATGGTTGCTAGGCCAGACTGGCTCTGTTCAGAATTCTCTGTCTGTTGCTGAGAAGATGATGGAAAAGGCTTGCTATTGCTAAACCTATTTTTTCCACCATTATTATTGAAGCCTTGTTGAGACTTCTTTTGGTCATTCCATGAGAAATTTAGATGATTTCTCCATGAAGGGTTATAGGTGTTTCCATAGGATTCTCCCATGTAATTCACCTCTGCTATTGCAGGGTTCTCAGGATCATAAGCTTCCTCTTCAGAGGATGCTTCTTTAGTACTGTTGGATGCAGCTTGCAATCCATTCAGACTCTGAGAAATTATATTGACTTACTGAGTCAATATTTTGTTCTGAACCAATATGGCATTCAGAGTATCAATTTCAAGAACTCCCTTCTTCTGAGGCGTCCCATTGTTCACAGGATTCCTCTTAGAGGTGTACATGAACTGGTTATTTGCAACTATTTCAATGAGTTCCTAAGCTTCTGCAGGGGTTTTCAGATGAAGAGATCCTCCTGCAGAATGGTCCAATGACATTTTTGACAACTCAGACAGATCATTATAGAATATACTTATGATGCTCCATTCTGGAAGCATGTCAGTAGGACACCTTTTGATCAGTTTCTTATATCTTTCCCAAGCTTCATAGAGGGATTCTCCTTCCTTTTGTCTGAAGGTTTGGATTTCCACTCTAAGCTTGCTCATCTTTTGAGGTGGAAAGAATTTGGCCAAGAAAGCACTGACCAGCTTATCCCAAGAGTTCAGGCTTTCCTTAGGTTGTGAATCTAACCATGTTCTAGCTCTGTCTCTTACAGCAAAAGGGAAAAGCATAAGCCTGTAGACCTTGGGATCAACTCCATTGGTCTTGACTGTGTCACATATTTGCAAGAATTCAGCAAAAAATTGATAAGGATCTTCCATTGGAAGCCATGGAACTTGCAATTCTGCTGCATTAGAGAAACTAATTGAGGCTTAAGCTCAAAGTTGTTTGTTCCAATTGCAGGAATTGAGATGCTTCTTCCATAGAAGTTAGAAGAGGGTGCAATAAAGTCACCAAGCATCTTCCTTACATCTCCACCATTGTTATTAGGTTCGGCCATGTCTCCTTCTTGTTCGAAAATTTCTGTCAGGTCCTCTCCAGAGAGTTGTGCCTTAGCTTCCCTTAGCTTCCTCTTCAGAGTCCTTTCAGGTTCAGGGTCAGCTTCAACAAGAATGTTCTTATCCTTGTTCCTGCTCATATGAAAAAGAAGATAACAAAAAAGAAGAGAAATCCTCTATGTCACAGTATAGATATTCCTTTATGTGAGTAGAAGAATAGGAGAATAGAAGAAGGAGAAGAGAAAAATTCGAACACAGAGGAGAAGAGTGGGTTCGAATTATGAGTAGAAGAGGAATGTTAGTAGATAAATAAATAGAAAGAGATGAGAGAGGCGGAGAGAATTCGAATTTAATTTAAAATAAAAGGAAAATATTTTTGTTTTTATTTTAATTATTAAGTAGTATTCAAAAATTAAGAAGAAAAATAAAATTAAATTGAAATTTAAAACAATTAGTTAATGAAAAGAAATTTTGAAAAAAAGTTAGTGATTTTCGAAAATTGGAGAGAGGAAAGTGGTTAGATAGTTTTGAAAAAGACAAGAATTTAAAAAATCAAACAAAAAGTTAAGTGATTAATTGAAAAAGATTTGAAAATCAATTTTGAAAAGATAAGAAGTTAGAGAAGATTTTGAAAAAGATGTGATTGAAAATTATTTTGAAAAAGATTTGAAAAAGAAATTTAAAAAGATTTGATTTTGAGAATTAAAGTTAATTACTTGACTAACAAGAAACTAAAAGATATGATTCTAAAATTTAAAGATTGAACCTTTCTTAATAAGCGAGTAACAAACTTCAAAATTTTTGAATCAATCACATTAATTGTTAGTAAAGATTTTGAAATTATGAAATGAAATTAAGAAAAAGATTTTGAAAATCATTTTTAAAATTTTCGAAAATCATGAAAGAAAAATGAAAAAGATTTGATTTTTGAAAAGGTTTTGAAAAGATAAGATTTTTAAATTGAAAATTTGATTTGACTTATAAGAAACAACTAAATTTTAAAAATTTTTGAATAAGTCAACTCAAATATTCGAAATTTATGAGAAGAATAAGGGAAAGATTTTTTTTTGAATTTTCAATGAAGAAAGAGAAAAATAACAGAATGACTCCAAACATGAAAATTATGAATCAAAACAAGATAAATATGCAAGAACACTTTGAATGTCAAGATGAACACCAAGAACACTTTGAATGTCAAGATGAACACCAAGAACTTATTTTTGAAATTTTTTAAGAAAAGAAAAACATGCAAGACACCAAACTTAGAAATTTTCAAACTTTAGACACTAACAAATTGAAAATGCATATAAAAAACAAGAAAAGACACAAAACATGAAAATGCAAAGATCAAACAAAGAAGATCATCAAGAACAACTTGAAGATTATGAAGAACACATGAACACACTTTCGAAAAATGCAAGAAGAATGAAGACATGCAATTGACACCAAACTTACAATTTGACACTAGACTTAAACAAGAAACACAATTATTTTTGGTTTTATGATTTTATTAAAATTTTTTGGTATTTTTCAAAAATTAATTGGAAAAAGAAAAATAAGGATTTCAAAAATTTTTAATGAAAATTTCAGGAATCATGCAATGTCAGCTTAAAACTCCGGTCCAGGAATTAGACATGGCTTACTAGCCAGCCAAGCTTTCAGTGAAAGCTCTGGTCCAAAATACTAGACATGGCCAATGGCCAGCCAAGCTTTAGCATACAAATTAGGCATACAACAGCTGAATTGATGAGAATAAAAAAACTCTTGTGATGATGAGTTGAAACCTCGGTCCAAAAGATTAGACATGGCTTCACAGCCAACCAGACTTCAACAGATCATCATGAAACTCTAGAATTCATTCTTAAAAATTCTGAAGCCATAGAATAATTTATTTTTTTGAAATTTTTTTTCGAAAATAAAAATAATAAAAACAAAAAGCTTAAAATTAAAATAAAATTACCAAATCTAAGCAACAAGACGAACCGTCAGTTGTCCAAACTCGAACAATTCCTGGCAACGGCGCCAAAAACTTGGTGCACGGAATTGTGATCTCTAGCAACGGTGCCAAAAACTCAGTACGCACGTTCATAATCTCAAATTCTTTTTCACAACTCCGATACAACTAACCAGCAAGTGCACTGGGTCGTCCAAGTAATAAACCTTACATGAGTAAGGGTTGCTCCCACGGAGATTGTCGGCTTGAAGCAAGCTATGGTCATCTTGCAAATCTCAGTCAGGCAGATTCAAATGGTTATGGGATTTTGATAATTAAAATATAAATAACAGAAAATAAGATAGAGATACTTATGTAATTCATTGGTGAGAATTTCAGATAAGTGTATGGAGATGCTTTGTTCCTTCTGAACCTCTGCTTTCCTACTGCCTTCATCCAATCATTCATACTCCTTTCCATGGCAAGCTGTATGTTGGGCATCACCGTTGTCAATGGCTACTTCCCGTCCTCTCAGTGAAAATGGTTCAAATGCGCTGTCACCGCATGGCTAATCATCTGTCGGTTCTCGATCATGTTGGAATAGGATCCAGTGATCCTTTTACGTCTGTCACTACGCCCAACACTCGCGAGTTTGAAGCTCGTCACAGTCATCCCTTTCCAGATCCTACTCGGAATACCACAGACAAGGTTTAGACTTTCCGGATCTCAAGAATGGACGCCAATAATTCTAGCTTATACCACGACGACTCCAATCTTTCGGAATGGAGGCTAAGAGATAAACGCTCAATCCAAGGTATAACAGAAGTGGTTGTCAGGCACGCGTTCATAGGTTGAGAATAGTGATGAGTGTCACGGATCATCATATTCATCATGGTTGAAGTGCAAGCGAATATCTTAGAATAGGAATAAGCTTGAATTGAATAAGAAAACAATAGTACTTTGCATTAATTCATGAGGAACAGCAGAGCTCCACACCTTAATCTATGGTGTGTAAAAACTCTACCGTTGAAAATACATAAGTGATGAAGGTCCAGGCATGGCCAAATGGCCAGCCTCCTAAACGTGATCTCTGAACATAAAATTATTCAAAGACTAACCAGAGATATAAAATAAATCACTAAAAGTAGTTTTTATACTAAACTAGTAGCTAGGGTTACATAAGATAAGTAAATGATGTAGAAATCCACTTCCGGGCCCACTTGGTGTGTGCTTGGGCTGAGCATTGAGCTTTCATGTGTAGAGACTCTTTTTGGAGTTAAACGCCAGGTTGTAGCCTGTTTCTGGCGTTTAACTCTGGTTTGCAACCTGTTTCTGGCGTTTAACTTCAGAATAAGGCAGGAAGTTGGCGTTTGAACGCCATTTTGCGTCGTCAAAACTCGGACAAAGTATGGACTATTATATATTGCTGGAAAGCCCTGGATGTCTACTTTCCAAAGCAATTAAGAGCGCGCCAATTGGGTTTCTTTAGCTCCAGAAAATCCATTTCGAGTGCAGGGAGGTCAGAATCCAACAGCATCTGCAGTCCTTCTTCAGCCTCTGAATCAGATTTTTGCTCAAGTCCCTCAATTTCAGCCAGAAATTACCTAAAATCACAGAAAAATACAAAACTCGTAGTGAAGTCTAGAAATATGATATTTATTTAAAAACTAATAAAAATATACTAAAAACTAACTAAATCATACTAAAAACTATGTAAAAACAATGCCAAAATGCGTATAAATTATCCGCTCATCATTCAGCATCTCCTAAGTCTTCAACCAATTCTTCCTCTTCGATAATTACGGCTTCCTCTACTTGTTCCAGTACAAAGTCATGCTCTATACTGTCCACTGGAGTTTCTAGTATCTCCTTCATGCTTCGTTCTTCTTTAGATTGTCCACATGAAGCCATGGGGGTTCCTTGAGTGTCCGAACATCGGGAAGCTAGTCGATTGATCACTTGATCCAATTGGTGAAGGGTTGCATGAAATTTATTCACTGTTTCCTTGAGACGCTCCTGTGATTCTCGGGTTGATGGATATGGACATGGTGCATATGGAAGTGGTGGTTCTCGGGAGTAATTGGATTGGAATTGGGGTGGGTAAGGGTTAGGGTCATATGGAGGTGAGTGTTGGTAGGTGGCTTGTGAGTGTGATGGTTCATAGCTATATTGATGAGGTGGGTTATAGGCATATGGTGGGCTTGTTGGTAACCACAAGGGGATCCACCATATCTATCATCTTGGTACGCATCTCGGAATGGCTCTTGACCATAGTATACTGGTGGAGGTTGGTTGTCACGAGAAAGTCCACCGTATCTATTGTCTTGGCATGCATTGTAGAATGGTCGTTGTCCATGGTATCTTGGAAGGTGTTGTTGCCGAAAGGGTTGATCAGATCCTCGTGGCTCCTTCCATCTTTGATTATTTTGACCTTGATGCATGTTCCTGTTATAGCTTCCATTCCTTTCAACAACATTAGAACCAAACTCAAAGCGACGGGGGTGAGAACTCATAGTAGCTAAAAAAATTAAAAAGCAAAAATAAAAACAAATAAACAAGCAAAATAAAATATTTACAATAACCAATAATAAGGCACACAGTTACAATTCCCGGACAACGGCGCCATTTTTTGACGACCTGATTCCTGCTAGTAAAGAATTTAATAAAAGTAATCACGTTGTAGGTATAGCTTCTAAACTAACAGAGAATCCTTTCCTAAAAAAAATTGGTTGTCACAAGTAACAAAACCCAATAAAATTTGTAACCGAAGTATTTAAACCTCGGGCCGTCTTCTCAAGGAATTACAGGGAAGTATGATTTATTATTGGTTATGGAAAAAGGTGTATTTTTGGGTTTTTTAAAATAAGGAACAAGTAATTTAAATGACAAGAAAAATAAATTAATAATTAGAAAATCTCTTGCCAAGGTATGAGAACTAGAAATCCTATCCTAGTTATCCTTATCAGGTGTGATGAGAATTGGATTTTGCTCCCACTTAGTTAACTCTTACTAAATAAAGGAAAGTCAAGTGGACCAATCAATTTGATCCTCAAGTCCTAGTCAACTCCTGTAGAAAGACTAGCTTTAGAGCGATCCAAATCAATCAGCAATTCCCAATTTTCAACCAACTGCTGAGTCTGATAACTCAAGTGCTACCAATTACTCAACCAAAGCTAAGAGGGAAGAAAATATACTCGAACGAAAATAATTTGAATTAATTAAAAGCATCAATAACATTAAAGAAAGCAATCATAAGTCTGAAATACCTTGAATTATATTAAATAGAATATTCAAATCTAACATGGAAAAGTTCATAATCCAATTTGGAAAGATAAATAACAATTAAAGTAATAGGATAAATAAAAGTAGAAAATAAATTAAAGGAACATTGAACCTGTGATTCAAGAGAAGTAGCCTAATCATAATAGAAATCCTAAATCCTAAGAGAGAGGAGGGAACCTCTCTCTCTAAAAACTACATCTAAACTTAAAATTATGTATTATGAATGTTGTATCAATTGTTATTTTTGATTCTCCCATTCTCTGGCTTATATTCTGTGTTTCTGGCTTGGATTTGGGCCGAAAAAGGGCCTAGAAATCGCTGGGGGCGACTTCTGCAATTTTCTGCACGTAGTGTCCGTCACGCGTGCGCGTAGGTAACGCGTTCGCGTGGTTTGGAGTTTTTCTTTGTCACGTGTACGCATCAGTCATGCGTTCGCGTCATTTGCGTTCTGCTCTAGGCACGCGTCCACGTTGTCTACGCGTACGCGTCATTGCCATTTTGTGTTAGGCACGCGTCCACGTCATCCATGCGTGTGCGTCGCTGCCCTTTTTTTCAAAACTCCATTTTTGTGCTTTCCTTCCATTTTTGTATGTTTCCTTTCTGTCCTCTAAGCCATTCCTGCCCTACGAAACCTGAAAATACTAACACACAAATCACGGCATCGAATGGTGATAAAGGATAATTAAATTTAATATTTTTAAAGCATAGGAAACATGTTTTCACATATATCATAAAATAAGGAAGGAATAGTAAAACCATGCAATTTACATGAATAAGTGGGTGAAGAATTGATAAAAACACTTAATTGAGAACAAGATGAATCATAAAATATGGGTTTATCATGGAGTCACTCTTAATGTGCTCTAAGCAACTCAAGTGGTCCACCACTAAATTCTGGGAACCACTCCTATCTTTGATTTCTAAATAAAATTCTTGCAGCAACAATATCCAACGTATTAACCTTGGTTTTGACTCTTTTTTAGCTAACAAATATTTTAGAGCTGCATGGTCTGAGTATACTACCACCTTAGTACCAAGTAAGTAGGCTCGGAATTTATCCAGAGCAAAAACAATAGCCAGAAGCTCTTTTTCAGTGGTAGTATAATTAGACTGAGCAGCGTTTAAGGTCTTAGAAGCATAAGAAATTATATAAGAGTCCTTACCTTCGCGCTGAGCCAGCGCCGCTCCTACTGCATAGTTGGAGGTGTCACACATAATCTCAAATGGCTAATTCCAGTCGGGCCCTCTCACAATCGGAGCTTGAGTCAAGGCAATCTTCAGCTTATCAAACGCTTCCATGCAGTCCTCACTCAGCTCGAACTCAACATCCTTCTGCAACAATCAGGATAAAGGCAATGCTACCTTACTGAAGTCCTTGATAAATCACCGGTAGAAACCTGCATGACCAAGAAACGAATGGACTTTCCTCACGGAGGAGGGGTAAGGTAAACCAGAAATAACATCTACCTTTGCTGGATCTATATAAATACCAGTATTAGAAACAACATGTCCAAGAACAATACATTGTTTTACCATCTAGAAAATAGTAGTTTGATTTACCTGACAAGCGATCAAGCATCTGATCGATGAACGGCAGTAGGTAGTGATCCTTGCGAGTAGCCTGGTTGAGGCACTTATAATCAATGCATACCCTTTAGAAATTCTGCACTCTAGTTGCCATGAGTTCTCCATGCTCATTCTTCACTGTTGTGACTCCAGACTTCTTGGGCACCACTTGTACTGGGCTAACCTATTCACTATCCGAGATTGGATAGATGATATCAGCTTCAAGCAGTCTGATCACTTCCTTCTTGACAACTTCTAAGATGGTGGGGTTCAACTGCCTTTGAGGTTGACGGACAGGGCTTGCTCCCTCTTCTAAAAATATATGGTGCTCACAGACGTGAGGGCTGATGCCTATTATATCCGTCAAGCTCCACCTAATAGCTCTCTTGTGTCTTCTTAGCACACTAAGCAACTGCTCCTCTTGTTGGGAATTGAGTTCCCTTATAATGATAACTAGAAGCTTCTGATGATCCTCAAGGTAAGCATACTTGAGGTGAGGTGAAAGGGGCTTCAACTCTAATTACAGCTCATGGCTAGGCGCTTGATCTTCTGGAGCCATTGGAGGTGCCAAGGTATCTTCATCTTGTTCAGAGGGCTTCTCCACACTTGCACATTGCTCCATGTGCATCTGTTCTACTTCTTCTTAGTGAACTGCAACTACAGTCTCATCAATAATGTCACACTGGAAGATGGAGTGATCTTCCGGAGGGTGCTTCATAGCTTCATCTAGGTTGAAGCTCATTGCTCTGCCATCTATCTCAAAAGAGTAAGTTCCTGAGAAGGCATCCAATTTGAACCTTGAAGTCTTCAGAAATGGCCTTCCAAGCAGGATGGATAATGGTCTTCCTGAGTCATTAGGAGGCATCTCCAAAATATAGAAGTCAATAGGAAATGTCAACCCCTTAATGCTCACCAGCACATCTTCAGCAATCCCCACCACCGATATTATGCTCTTATCTGCCAAAACAAAACGTGCTACCGACCTTTTTAGGAGAGGAAGCCTCAAGGAATCATATACAGATAATGGCATAATACTAACACATGCACTAAAATCACACATGCAGTCAAAAAATTGTACACCCTCAATAGTAATAGTAACCATGCAAGGACCCGGATCACCACATTTTTCCGATATAGCACCCATTAAAGCAGAAATAGAGCTACCTAGAGGAATAGTTTCTAAATCATGTATTTTATCTTTATTTATGCATAAATCCTTTAGAAACTTAGCATACTTAGGTACCTGGCAAATGGCATCAAAAAGGGGAATAGTTACCTCAACCTTTTTGGAGATCTCCACCATCTTGGGGTCTAGCCCGATCTGCTTTCTAGGTTTCCTAGCAAGGTGTGGAAAAGGAATGGGAATAGCTTCTCTTGTAACCTCATCTTCCTTTGGTACACCATTCCTTGGTTGAGCCACTTCTTTTGTAACCATGTCTTGTACTTCATCCTCTTCTTCAGCATCCTCTACCTCAACAATGTCTTAAACATGAATGTCTTCTTTTGAGCTTGGCTCTTCATGACTCCTCTCTTGCAGTGTGATTCCGGACCTCAAAGTAATGGCATTGATTCCACCCTTTAGGTTAGGTAAGGGTTGAGAGGGAAGTGCACTTGAGCTTGAAGGCTGATTGTTGGGGATAGAAGGTGGTTCCAACTGGGAAATAAGAGCTTGTAGAGTGGAGTTAGGACCGTTTATGGTAGAGTTAAGTGTATTCTGAATGTCTTTTTGTCCTTGCGCAATAGAGCAAAGCATCTCATCATTGGAAGAGGAAGGGGGATAAGTAATTCGAGGGGCTTGCTGTTGGTTGTTCTGAGGTGCTTGGGATTACCTTTGGTGAGGTGCTCGGTAAGTCTGGCCTTGGTTCTGCTGTTGGTATGGGGGGTTCTGTTGGTACCGATTCTACTAATTGTTGTTGTTGTTCCACCTCTAATTTCCACTGTTCTCTCTGCCTCCTTGATTGTAGTTGTCCCTCCATCCTTGGTTGGAATTATCTCTCCACCCTTGCTTAGAATTGTCTCACCAGCCTTGGTTGGAGTTGTCTTGCCAACCTTGATTGTTGTTCCCACCTTGGTTATAATTACCGTCTTGTTGATAATTCCCTTGATTCAGGCGGTTATAATAGTTGCTAGTAGCTGCTAAGGTGTTGTCTTCTTATTGGATCTGCGAACATTCATCAGTGTAATGAGAAAAGCAGGCACATATTCCACACACTCTCTGAGGAACCAACTGTTGACACTGTTGTTGTGGAGGAGGCTGAGGTTGCTGTTGATTCAGCTAGAGCTGCTTCAGTATGTTGTTCATCTCTCTCAGAGTCTGTGTGAGAGCAGTAGTCTCACTACTAGAGGAAACCTCCGCAATAGCCTTGGGATGGTTGTTCCTGTGCCTTGCATTCTGGGTAGACTTAGCTAGATCGGCAATCAGTTGCCACGCTTCTGTCGCCGTCTTGTACTTAGTCAGAGAGCCATTACTCACAGCATCTAATATAGTCTTGTCTTGAGGCTTTATGCCTTGTGTGAAATAGCTAATCAACACCAACTGGTCAATCTTGGGGTGGGGACATGAGTCTAGGAGATTCCTGAAGCGTTCTCAATACTCGTAAAGAGTCTCTGATTCGCCTTGGATAATGCAGGAAATTTCTTTCCTCAGTCTATCTGTAACTTCAGCCGAAAAGTATTTATCCAGGAATTCCCTTCTGAGCAGATCCCAATTAGTAACAACTTCTTCTGGTTGAGTGTAGAACCACTCCCTTGCCTTTCCTTCAAGAGAAAACAGGAAGGCATATAGCCAAATAGTAGTCTCATCTGCACCATGACGCCTAGTAGTTAAGAAGGCTGTCTGAAAATCTCTGAGGTGCTTTATAGGCTCTTGAGCAGGTAAACCATGAAACTTAGCCAGTAGATTGATTAGCGCAGTCTTCAGTTCAAAATCTACAGCCAGATTTGGGTGACGCGCTTGATACGGTTGCAGTGTAAAGTCCGGAGCTCCTGCTTCCTAGAGAGTAATCCTTCTGGGCTCCGCCATATTACCTGCGCGTAAATCAACAGAATCAGTAGAAGAGAAGCTTGTTTCTTCTTCAAGTGGCGCTTCAGATTCGCCCTTAGATAATACTGGTGAATTGGTAGTAACCACTTCACCACCCTCAGAGGCTAACCGACGCCGAGCTCGCCTAATACGTGAAATAGTTTTCTCGATCTCAGGATCAAACGCGGCTAAGCTCGGATCAGGTAGTGAACACGTCATTCAATGAAAGAAACATACAGCTCATGGTAATAAAATAAAATAAAATATGCAAATATGTAAATTTAAAAATATTTACACCAACCAATAATTTAGCACACTGTTGCAACTCCTCGGCAACGGCGCCAAAAATTGATGAGGCGAAAACTTGTCGATTAAGAATTTATAATAAGAACAGCGTTGCAAGTACAGTTCTTAACCGACGAAAATTCCACTTATCAATTTAAAAAGGGTTGTCACAATTTAAGAATAAAGTACTGGGAGTAAAATTCCCAAGTTGTCTCCCAACGAGTTGACAAAAGAGTGCAATTTACTGGTCAGGAATTTTTTTGAGGAATTTTAGAGTTGGAGAACAGGAAAATAAAATAATTATTAATGAAAGCAATAAAAATTAACAAGAGGTTTATATATTTGAAATAAAAAGCCTTGACTGGGGGAAGATTAATTGGAAGTTATATCCTTGTTGAATTTTCCCAAGTGTAATGGTAAGAGGTTGTGTTTCTACTTAGTTATCCCTTACCGAATAAAGGAAAGTCAAGTAACTGAGCCAACTCCGATTCACAAGTCCTAATCCTCTCCTATGGAAGGATTAGCATTAGTGACTAGAGAGTCAGCCAACAACTTCCAATTACCAATTAACACTTGAATATTCCAACTCAAGGGTTTCTTATTAATCAACTCCCAAGTCAAGTTGGGAGTCTACTCCATTGACATGAATGCCATTTTCATAAACATATAAAGGGAATGAAAAGAAGACATGGTAATTCAAACAAAGTAATAACAGAAAATTAATTAAAGGTAAAAATAATTCTTTGCATTAATTCTTTCCAAAATCAAAGATATCCATATGTAACTCTGAACAAACTAAATGGAAAATAAAAGAGTAGAGAAACAAGAAGGCAAACTGTAATGATAGAAACTTCAAACGGAGGTAGTAACTCTTCTCAATATCCAATCCAAAAGCATAAAACTAGAAATCTATGAATATGAAGAATCCTAGAGGAAGTGGTAGTTTCTCTCTCTAAGATTCAAAACTAAAACTAAAATTGTGTAAAAGTGAATGTATGTTGAGTCTCTACTTGTACCCTGGCTCTAGTCTGTGTTTCTGGGCCGAAAACTGGGTCCAAAACCAGCCCAAAATCGCCCCCAGCGTCTTCTACAATTTCTGCACGTGGCGCACGTCACGCGTATGCGTCAGTCACGCGTACGCATCGATGGTCCTCTTCGCGTGTCATATGTACGCATCAGTCACGCGCACGCGTCACTATGCAATTTCGCTTGTCACGCGTACGCGTCACTGTGAAAAGCTTCAAGTCACGCACACGCGTGATCCATGCGTGTGCATCGATCCTCGCTGGTAATCTCCTTTGTTTCTTGTGTTCCTTCCATTTTTGCAAGCTTCCTCTCCATCCTTTAAGCCATTCCTACCTGATACAGCCTGAAAACACTTAACGCACAGATCACGGCATCGAATGGTATAAAGGAGAATTAAAAATATACAATTTAAAGGCTTAGGAAGCAAGTTTTCAACCATAGAACAAAATTGGGAAGGATTTGTAAAACCATGAAATTTGTATGAATAAGTGTGCAAAGAATTGATAAAAACCACTTAGTTTAGCACAAAATATACCATAAAATAGTGGTTTATTAAATACTCAAGTGTTAATTTGTAATTAGAAGTTGTTGGCTGGCTCTCTAGTCACTAACTCTAATCCTTCCCTAGGAAGGGATTAGGACTTGTGAATCAGAGTTGGTTAGTTACTCGACTTTCCTTTATTAGGTAAAGGTTCACTAAGTAGAAGCAACAACCTTTTACTATTACACTTGGGAGAATTCAACAAGGATAGAAATTCTGATTAATCTTCTCCTAGTCAAGGCTTTTATTTTAATTATATAAAATCTCTCGTTAATTTTTATTGCTTTAATTAATAGTCATTTATTTCTCTATTCCCCAACTCTAAAATTTCTCAGAAAATTCCTGACCAATAAATTGCACTATTTTGTCAACTCGTTGGGAGACGACTTGGGAAATCTACTCCCAGTATTTTATTCTTAAATTGTGACAGCTCTTTTTAAATTGATAAGCGGAATTTTCGTCGGTTAAGAACTATACTCACAACGCTATTTTTATTATAAATTCTTAATCGGCTATTTTCTGCCCGTCAATTTTTGGCGTCATTACCGGGGAGTTGCAACAGCGTGCTAAATTATTGGTTGGTGTAAATATCTTTATATGTGCATCTTTTCATTTTTATTCTATTTTACATCTGATTTTTCTTAATATATTTTATTTTATTATCATGAGCTGTAGGTTTCTTTCATTGAATGACGCGTTCACTACCGGATCCGAGCTTAGCTACATTTGATCCTAAGATCAAGAAAATTATTTCACGTATTAGGCGAGCTCGGCGTCGATTAGCCTCTGAGGGTGTGACGAACAGGATTTTTGCAAGTAAAGAATGTCATAAAAACAGTTGCGTTGTAGATATAGTTTCTAAACCAACAAAAATCCCTTTCGTACAAACATTTTGGTTGTCACAAGTAACAAACCCCTTTTAAAATTGATAACCGAGTATTTAAACCTCAGGTCATCTTCTCAAGGAACTGCAGGGAAGTATGTTCTTATTATTGGTTATGGAGATTGTAAATTTGGGGTTTCAAGAATGAGGAACAAATATGACAAATAATTTAAATGGCAATTAAAAATAAATAAATACTGTAAAGTAAACTTTTGGCAAGGTATGAGAAATTAGAGGTCCTATTCTGGCTATCCTTATCAATGATGATAATAATTGAATCTTAATTCCACTTTGTTAGCCTTTACTAATATAAAGGAAGGTCAAGGGATTAATTGGTTTGATCTTCGGATCCTATTTATTTCCTAAGAAAAGATTGGGATTATTGAAGTTCAATTCAATTAACAAGATAACAATTATCAATCGTGTTTGAGTTTGACAACTCCTGAGTTACTGATTTCTTAACCAAAACCAAAAGGGGAAGTAAATCTACTGGAATAAAAATGTCTTCAGAGTAAAAGCAACAATAGCATAAATAAAAGAAATCAATATTAAACTGAAATACCTCAAATAACATTAATAAAAGAGTGATCTGTAACATGAAAGGATTCATAAAGTAGCTTGCAAAAGTAAATAAAAGGAATATTGAACCTGACCAAAAGAGATAATCCTGAAAGCGAATAAAAATCCTAAATCTAAATCCTAATCCTAAAGAGAGAGGAGAGAACCTCTCTCCAAACTAAATCTAAATCATGGAAAGTAACTAATTTGGTGAGCTCCCTTTGAATGGATGCATTCCCTCACTTCATAACCTCTGGTCTATGCCTTCTGGACTTGGATTTGGGCCAAAAAGGGCTTCAGAATTCGCTATGAGCGTTTTCTGTAATTTCTGGTGCGTGGCCTCTGTCACGCGTCCGCGTGGGTCACGCGGTCGCGTCATTCGGAGCTTTTCTTGTCACGCGGTCGCGTCGGTCATGCGGCCGCATCATATGTGTTCTTCTTAAGGTGCGCGGTCGCGTCAGTCATGCGGCCGCGTCGCTGTTGATTCGCGCTTGGCATGCGTCCGCGTCGCCCATGCGATCGCGTGGATGCCAGTTTCTTCAGAAACTCCATTTTGCGCTTTCCTTCCATTTTTTATGTTTTCTTTCCATCCTTTAAATCATTCCTTCCTTAGAGGATCTAAAACTACTCAACACACTAATCACAGCATCGAATGGAAATAAAGGCAATTAAAATAATTAATTTAAAAGCATAGGAAACATGTTTTTCACATACATCACATAATAAGGAAGGGAAAGTAAAACCATGCAATTAATATGAATAAGTGGGTAAAGGGTTGAATAAATCACTCAAACTACGCATAAAATATGTCATAAGATATGGGTTTATCAACCTCCCCACACTTAAACAATAGCATGTCCTCATGCTAAGTCCAAGGTAATGAGTAAGGTTAAAGTGGTGGAATGTCATGCAATGCAATCTAACCTAAATGCAACTACCTAAATGAGTCATGCATCATGCAATTCTAATTTTTATTCACTCACTTGTATATAAGGCTTGCATGTAGTTGAATTAATTCACATTCTCAAGGAGTCATCATATACATATATATATAGCCTAACCTTAGATAGTAATATAGTGCCTTTACAATTGAGATGGGAGAGAAAAGCATTTTACAAAATTGCAAGACAATTAAATAATTTAAACAGAGATAAATGTTAATGAGCTATTGAACCCTCACTGGATTTGTGTTTACTCTCTAGTCACTCAGTGTTCTTCATCTAACCAATCAACAATTATAGAATATAGACATACCAAAAATCATGAGGTCTTTAATTAAGGTTGTAATGGGACCAAGGTAAAGGTAAGGATATATGTATAAGGCTAAGTGAGCTAATAAGTGAATCCTCAATTAGACTAAGATCTCACCTAACATACATACTTAGTAAAACAAAGCTACTTTTCCTATTTTCCCATCTTTTCCCACTTTTGATGTTACATGCTCATGTTTCAATTTTTATTTTTATCCCATGTGCATTGCTTTTATTTTTGCATTTGGGGAATTCTTTTGTATCCCCTTATTCATATGCTTGAAAAATAAATAACTCTCTCTTTTTTTTTTTGAATGCACATGGTAATTCTTTCAATTTGATTTCTCATGAGCATGCTTCCCAAAAATTCTCATTTTGATTTATTTTTGTTCTTTTCAACTCTGCTACCTTTTGTTTTTATCTGATGGCGAATCTGAAGCGCCATTTGAGGAAGAAACAAGCTCCTCTTCTACTGATTCTGTTGATTTACGCGCAGGTAAAATGGCGAAGCCCAGAAGGATTACTTTCCAGGAAGCAGGAGCTCCGGACTTCACACTACAACTATACCAAGCGCGTCATCCAAATTTAGCTACGGATTTTGAACTGAAGACTGCGCTAATCAATCTACTGCCTAAGTTTCATGGCTTACCTGCTCAAGAGCCTATCAAGCACCTTAGGGATTTTTAGATGGCCTGCTCAACTACTAGGCGTCATGGTGCGGATGAGGCTACTATTTGGTTATAATTGGGATATGCTCAGAAGGGAATTCTGGGACAAGTTCTTTCCAGCTGAAGTTACAAATAGACTGGGGAAAGAAATCTCCTGCATTATCCAAGGCAAATCAGAGACTCTTTACGAGTATTGGGAATGCTTCAGAAATCTCCTAGACTCATGTCCCCATCACAAGATTGACCAGTTGGTGTTGATTAGCTATTTCTGCCAAGGCATGAAGCCTCAAGACAAGACTATATTAGATGCTGGGAATAATGGCTCTCTGACTAAGTACAAGATGGCGACAAAAGCGTGGTAACTGATCACCGATCTAGCTGAGTCCACCCAGAATGCCAGGCACAGGAACAACCATCCCAAGGCTATTGTGGAGGTTTCCTCTAGTAGTGAGACTGTTGCTCTCACAAAGACTCTAGAAGAGATGACCAATATACTGAAGCAGCTCCAGCTGAATCAACAACAACCTCAGCCTCCTCCACAATAACAGTGTCAATAGTTAGTTCCTCAGAGAGTGTGTGGAATATGTGCCTGCTATTCCCATTACACTGATGAATGTCCACAACTCCAACAAGAAGACAACACCTTGGCGGCTATCAAAAACTATTATAACCTTTCAAATCAAGGGTACTATCAACAAGGCGGTAATTATAACCAAGGTGGGAACTACAATCAAGGTTGGCAAGACAATTCTAACCAAGGATGGAGAGACAATTCCAACCAAGGGTGGAGAGATAATTCTAACCAAGGATGGAGGGACAACTATAACAAAGGAGGCAGAGACAACGGTGAAAATCAGAGGTGGAACAACAACAACAATTAGCAGAACTGGTATCAACAGAACCCCCCATACTAATAGCAGAACCAAGGCCAGACTCATAGAGCACCTCACCAAAGGGCAAGCCCAAGCACCACAGAACAACCAAACCACAAGCCCCTCAGATTACTTACCCACCTCCCTCCTCCAATGATGAGATGCTTCACTCTATTGTACAAGGACAGAAATACCTTCAGGATACACTTACCTCTAGCATCACTGGTCTTACCTCCACTTTACAAGCTCTCATCTCCCGGATAGAACCACCTTCTACCCCCCAACAATCAACCTTCAAGCTCCAATGCACTTCCCTCTCAAGCTTTACCCAACCCCAAAAGTGGAATCAATGCCATCACTTTGAGGTCCGGAACCACATTACTAGAGAGGAGTCCCGAAGAGCCAATCTCTAATAAAGACAACCAAGTTGAAGACATTGTTGAGGTGGAAGATGTTGAAGAAGAAGGTAAGGTACAAGATGTGGATGAAGAGGAAGCAACTCAACCAAGGAATGAAGCACCTAAGGAAGATGATGCTGTGAGAGACGCCATTCCCATTCCCTTTCCACACCTTGCTACGAAACCCAGAAAGCAAATGGAGCTAGACCCCAAGATGGTGGAGATCTTCAAAAAGGTTGAGGTAACTATTCCCCTTTTTGATGCTATTCGCCAAGTACCTAAGTATGCTAAGTTTCTAAAAGATTTATGCATAATTAAAGATAAAATACATGATTTAGAAACTATTCCTCTAGGTAGCTCTATTTCTGCTCTAATGGGCGCTATACCGGAAAAATGTGGTGATCCGGGTCCATGCATGGTTACTATTACTATAGAGGGTGTACAATTTTTTGATTGCATGTGTGATTTAGGTGCATGTGTTAGTATTATGCCATTATCTGTATATGATGCCTTGAGGCTCCCACCCTTGAAAAGGTCTGCAGCACGTTTTGTTTTGGCAGATACGAGCATAATCTCAGTGGTTGAAATTGCTGAAGATGTGCTGGTAAGCATTAAGGGGTTGACATTCCCTATTGACTTCTACATTTTGGAGATGCCCCCTAATGACTCAGGAAGACCATCATCCATCCTGCTTGGAAGGCCATTTCTGAAGACTTTGTGGTTCAAATTGGATGCCTTCTCAGGAACTTACTCTTTTGAGATAGATGGCAGAGCAGTGAGCTTCAACCTAGATGAAGCTATGAAGCACCCTCTGAAAGATCACTCCATCTTCCAGTGCGACATCATTGATGAGACAGTAGTTGAAGTTCACTAAGAAGAAGTAGAAGAGATGCACATGGAGCAAGGTGCAAGTGTGGGGAAACCCTCTGAGCTTACTGAGAATACTCTGCCACCTCCAATGGCTCCAAATGATCAAGCGCCTAGCCATGAGCTGAAATTAGAGTTGAAGCCCCTTCCACCCCACCTCAAGTATGCTTACCTTGAGGATCATCAGAAGCTCCCAGTTATCATTGCAAGGGAACTCACTTTCCAACAAGAGGAGCAGTTGCTTAGTGTGCTGAGAAGACACAAGAGAGCTATTGGGTGGAGCTTGGCAGATATAGTAGGCATCAGCACTCATGTCTGTGAGCACCGTATATTTTTAGAAGAGGGAGCAAGGCCTATCTGTCAACCTCAAAGGCGGTTAAACCCCATCATCTTAGAAGTTGTCAAGAAGGAAGTGACCAGCTGCTTGAAGCTGACATTATCTATCCAATCTCGGATAGTGAATGGGTCATCCGAATACAGGTGGTACCAAAGAAATCTGGAGTCACAACTATGAAGAATGAGCATGGGGAACTCATGGCAACTAGAGTGTAGAACTCCTGGAGAGTATGCATTGATTATAGGCGCCTCAACCAAGCTACTCACAAGGATCACTACCCGTTACCATTCATCGATCAAATGCTTGATCGCCTGTCAGGTAAATCATACTACTGTATTCTAGATGGTTACACTGGCTATTTTCAAATTCATATAGCTCCTGAAGATCAGGAGAAAACAACTTTTACCATGTCCCTTTGGAATGTATGCATATAAGAGAATGCCTTTTGACTTATGTAATGCACCGGCTACGTTTCAAAGATGCATGATGAGTATTTTCTCATATCTTCTTGAGAGCTGTATGGAAGTTTTTATGGATGACTTTAGTGTGTATCGTGATTTGTTTGACCTTTGTCTAGATAGTTTGGCTAGAGTATTAGGAAGGTGTGTTAGTTCAAACCTTGTATTGAATTTTGAAAAATGTCATTTTATGGTAAAACAAGGTTTTGTTCTAGGACATGTTATTTCTAATACTGGTATTTCAGTTGATCCAGCAAAGGTAGATGTGATTTCTGGTTTACATTACCCCTCCTCTGTGAGGGAATTCCGTTCGTTTCTTGGTCATGCAGGTTTCTACTGGCAATTTATCAAGGATTTCAGTAAGGTAGCACTGCCTTTATCCTGATTGCTGCAGAAGGACGTTGAGTTCGAGCTGACTGAAGACTGCATCGAAGCGTTTGATAAGCTGAAGATTACCTTGACTCAAGCTCCGATTGTGAGAGGGCCCGACTGGAGTCATCCATTTGAGATAATGTGTGACGCCTCCAACTATGCAGTAGGAGCGGCGTTGGCTCAGCACGAAGGTAAGGACCCTTATATAATTGCTTATGCTTCTAAGACTTTAGACGCGGCTCAGTCTAATTATACTACCACTGAAAAAGAGCTTCTGGCTATTGTTTTTACTCTGGATAAATTCCGAGCCTACTTACTTGGTACTAAGGTGGTAGTATATTTAGACCACGCATCTCTAAAATATTTGTTAGCTAAAAAAGAGTCCAAACCAAGGTTAATCCGTTGGATATTGTTGCTGCAATAATTCGATTTAGAAATCAAAGATAGGAGTGGTTCCCAAAATTTAGTGGCGGACCACTTGAGTCGCCTAGAGCACATTAAGAGTGACTCCACTCCTATCAATGATGCTTTTCCATTTGATAGCTTGCACACAATATCTGAGGTGGTTCCTTGGTATGCACCTATAGCTAATTATTTGGTTAGTCGTACCTTCCCTCCTAATTTTACTAAGCATCAAAGGGACAAGCTTAAAAGCGAGTCTAAATATTATATATGGGATAACCCATATTTATGGAGATGTGGTGCTGACCAAATTATTAGAAGGTGTGTGCCACAATTAGAATTTCAGTCAATTTTAGAGGCTTGCCACTCTTCTGAGAGTGGTGGATATTTTGGTCCTCAAAGAACAGCTAGAAAAATTTTAGACTGTGGATTCTGGTGGCCTACACTTTTTAAGGATGCAACTGCTTTCTGTGAATCTTGCTCCCCATGCCAAAGGTTTGGGAATATATCCAAGCGGGATGCAATGCCCCAAAAACTTATGTTGTTCTGTGAAATTTTTTATGTTTGGGGCATTGACTTCATGGGTCTATTTCCAAACTCTAGTGGTTTCTTGTACATATTGTTAGCTGTTGATTATGTTTCTAAATGGGTGGAAGCAATTCCTAACCATACTGATGATGCTAACGTTGTTGTCTCTTTTGTTCAAAATAATATTATCTGTCGCTTTGGATCACCACGAGCAATCGTGAGTGATCAAGGCACTCATTTTTGTAACAGGAGATTGACAGGTCTACTGAAGAAACATGGCATTGTTCACAAGGTGGCGACATCTTACCATCCCCAGACCAATGGGCAAGCCAAGGTGTCTAACAGAGAGATAAAGCACATATTAGAGAAGATTGTCAAGCCTCATAGAAGAGATTGGAGTACCAGGCTTGCAGATGCGCTTTGGGCTTATCGGACAGCTTACAAGACACCAATCGGAATGAGTCCCTTCCGCCTAGTCTATGGAAAGGCTTGTCACCTCCCGGTGGAGGTGGAACACAATGCTTTCTGGGCGGTGAGGGAATGCAACTTGGGATTGGGGGGAGCCGGTGCTGAAAGGAAGCTGCAACTAGCATAATTGGAGTGCCTCTGGCTAGAAGCATATGAGAACTCAAGGCTCTACAAAGAGAGGGTGAAGGCTGTGCATGACAAGAATATCAAGAGAAGAGAGTTCAGACCTAGGGAGTTGGTTCTCCTTTATAACTCAAGGCTGAGGCTCATGCCAGGCAAGCTGAGATCAAGGTGGGAAGGCCCCTACCGGGTGGAAAAGGCTGAGCCATATGGCGTCTTCCACCTGAGTCATCCTTCAAGCCCCAAATTCATCAAAGTCAATGGCCACCGTTTGAAGCTATACCATGGTGAGAAGATGAAGAACAACAAGGAGTTAGAGATCTTCCTCTTGGAGGATCCATCAACAGAAGAAGACTGAGCTTGTGGACTGTCCAACTTAAGGACGTAAAAGAAAAGTGCTAGGTGGGAGGCAACCCACCATGGTATGATAGTCCCTTTTTATTCTTAGTTTTATTTTATTTTTATTAGTGTTAATTTATAAATTCTGCATAATTTCCTGCATTCTGCATAAAAAAAAAGCATTCGATGTGCAAGCGTCTATGACGCGTACGTGTCATGCGTGGATGCAAAACACATTAGGATTGACCAGAGAGTTGCGCAGGTGTTGATAGGGAAGCGTGCTTTGCGCACAAGCAAGCCCACGCGTACACATACCTCACGCGTGTGCGTCACTTGCAGTTTTGGCAACCCACCCATAAGCGTCTAGTTGGCGCACGCGGACATGGAAATCGGTGTAAATGCGTGTTTGAACAGAAAGTTGTGATGGTCTGGCGCTGACACTGTGCTAGAGGCACAAAATCACCCACGCGTATGTGTCAGTTTCACTTTTTGGCCATCCACGCGTGCGCGTCCCTGACGCGCACGCGTCGTATGCAATTTTGGCCCCAGTGCATTTCGAACAGAAAGTTGTGCGTGCGCGCAACTAGATTCGCGCGACTGGCACGACCAAGGGCACACGTGCGCGTGCTAGACCCTTACGCATCCCCTTCACTTTTGCGCCACCCACGCGTATGCGTGGGGTACGTGTGCGCGTCACATGCGCCGCATCACTTATCCAATGCACCGCCCAGATTTCAATTATTCCCCCCTCCCAAATCCTAATTCTCATTCAATCCTAATTCTTCCTTCTTTCTCCTTCCTTCTTTCCCAAGGTTTCTTTTCTTCCTTTCCTCTACTCTTTCATTCTTCTTTCATTTATTGTATTTAATTATTTTTCTTTCTTCTCAATTTTATATTAGCTTAGTTATTTATGGTTTCTTTTTCATTCTTTTATCATGCATTTTTATGTTGGTGTTGGAGCTTTATTTGGGTATTATTTTATTTGAGCTTGTGGATATTATGAGGAGTAATTTGGCAATTGACATTTTATTATGGATCTCATATACACTTAGATTAATTATTTTAATTCCTATTTTAACTTGCACATCAAATGTTTGTGAAAAAGCTCTCATGGCATTTTGAATTCTATTCTCTTCTTACTCTTACACTTTAATGCCTCTTTTTTCACAACACTTGTAATCCATATGTATTGGGATTATTATTCACAATTATCATCATACAAGTGCTCTTTAATTTGGTACATTTAATAATTGATGCTTGAGTTATGCTTTTCATGCCTATTACTTGCATGCTTTTAACCCTCTTGCATCTAAATGTTATGAATTGCCTTCATGATCTTACTTAATGTCTTCCATGCATGTTGTAGCTACCATGTATAGGACATCCCTTTTCCTTTGTCACTTATTATTACTTGGACTTTCTTCCTTCCAATTGTTAGTTATCTAGACTTGAAATTAATTCTCTTTCTTCCTTCTTTAGGATGCCCACTAAAAGAGAAAAGGAGAAGGCTTCTAAAAAGCCACCGACAAGGAGAGAAACCAAGAGAGCACCGGCTAAGGCGCTGATGTGCCAAGGATTTATACCGGTCTAGAATTTCTCAAATTGGTTTCGTAATAGTATCGTCCAAACCGGTAATCAACCCTCGGATCAAATTTTAAGGAATTTGTTGTCACAAGTTCAACCCCAATAAAAGTGACCGAAGTATTCAAACCTCGGGTCGTCTCACAAGGAATGAGCAAACATGTGCATCAACATTGGTTAGAATTCCGGGGTTGCAAGTCATGAGCAAGAAATTAAACTAAGAGGCTTATCAAGCAAGAAATCTTAAGGTGCAAGGAACTAATTCAAGTAACTAAAGCAAGATATGAGCAAATCCAAACTAATAAGAGAACATCCAATATAATTCTACTCTAAAGCTAAACAAGTAACTATAACTAATTGGAATTTTTGTGTTTCAAATATGAATAATAAAAGCAACTCTTAGCTAGGTATAGGAATTGGGATCACTATCCTTGTCTAATAACCATATCATGACAATTATGAGGAACCAAACTAATTAAGTTTACTTCTATACTTGAAGTATATTAAATGGCTTGGTCAACATTAATCCATACGGTCCAACCTAACTACTAATTGACTCAGTAGTAGGCTAGTATCAATGGTTATCAAATTGACCACTAAGGGTCCTCAAATCATCAAATCCATTAGACCCAATGACTCAAGTTTACCCAATTCCCTTAGCCTAGGCCAAGAGTAAAGAAAACTACTCCATAATCAAAGGAAACAATTCATCAAACACATGGTGAGCATTACTAAAAGACATATTTAAAATGCAATTAAATTGAAATTAAAAGGTACCCACTAACAATTATCAATGGAAAATCACTCACACAACACAATTAACCAACGAAATCATCAATGCAACATTAACAATTTAAGATCCACAAGATTCACAAAATGGGTAGAAAATGACAATTGACAAGAAAACATAAATCTAACACAAGATCTAACAAAATTATACTAAGAAATTCAAATTAAGTAATCAAAACTAAAAATCAACAAGATCCAATTCAGAATTCAACAAGGGAAGATCAAATCAAACTAGATCTAGAGAGGAACAAGGGTTTTTCTCCCTAGAAGAACAAAAAACCAAAAACTAGCTAAAATTGTGTCTAAGTGTGTAATGGATTATCCCCCCCCCCTTTCCCCTAGGATTCTTGGGTCTTTTCCATGCAGAACCAGCTTGAATTTGGGCCTGTTAAGCCTCAGAAATTGCCAAGAATGATTTTCTTTAATGAGGCCACGTGCAGCTTGTCACGCGTACGCGTCATGCACGCGTGCACGTCGATGGAGATTTCGCTAATCCACGCGGATGTGCCAATCTTCGCGCGCCATTCCCAACTTTTGGCACTCACGCGTGCTCTTGAGGTGCGCATGCGCGTCGAAGCTGAATTCCCCAAAATTCAATTCTTTATGTTCCTTCCACTTGTGCATGCTTTCTTTCTCTCTTCTAGGCCATTCTTGCCCTATAAACTCTGGAATCACTCAACAAACACATCACGGAATCAAATGGTAATAAAAGAGGATCAAAATATGGCAATTTTAAGTCAAAAGAAGCATGTTTTCCATCATGAAGCAATATTAGGAAGAGAACACAAAACCATGCCATTCTTGTGAATAAGTGCAGAAAATATTGACAAAACCCCTCAAATTCTACACAATATAAACCATAAAATTGAGATTTATTAAACCTCCCTACACTTAAACCAAGCATGTCCTCGTGCTAAAAATAAAAAGACCAAAAACCATGGGAAGAAAGGGTTCATAAAGTATAAATCACCTAGATAAATGCATGCAACTAATGTAAAGGCATCTACCTACTTGGTTAAGGGTAAATCTATCCTCCAAGAACACATATGAGCATATAGGGTGAAAATGACATGTAGTCCATAAATCCTACCAATTTGAACATCAATATAAAGTGCATATAACTTGCTAGATGAATGCTTGTGAAAGCTGGGAACAAGAGTTTGAGCATTAAACCCTCACCAGAAGTGTATCCGCTCTATTCGCTCAAGTGTATAGGGTTCATCATTCAATCCTCTCCTAATGCATGCAAGTATTCACTAAACACAATCCTCTCCTAATCAACAATTACTTAATGCATGCATACAAGTATCATGAGGTCTTGTTCATAGGTTGTAATGGGGCTAGGGTAAAGGTAGGGATATATATGGTCAAGTGAGCTTAAAATTTGAATCCTCGATTAACCTAAGATCTCACTAAAGACATAAAACAACCTATATAATTCTAATACAATACCTAACTACCCATGGGTTTCACTTTTCATATACTCATGTATTCTCTTTAGTTCACAACCCATATGCATTATTATTATTACTTTACCTTGGGGCATTTTTGTCCCCTTTTTATTGTTTTCTTTTTTTCATATTTTTGTTTCTCCTATTTTTCTATTTCTTTTTCTTTCATTCTTTTTCCTTCATTCTCATATATACACAAAAAAATTTTTGTCCCCTTTTTGGGGTTTCATGTATAAAAGTGTCAATGCATATGGTTTAATCATTCAATACATGAGTATGTTTCCAATTCCCAGAATTTTCGATTACAACTACAAAGACACACTTTTACATCTACCAAAGTTCCCAAGTACACCCTCCCATTTGAATGATACACACCCTTACTCACCTAAGCTAATCAAGGATCCAAATCCAGGGACATTCATTATTTTTCACTTAGGGGTGTTGATGTGCTCTATTTAAGAACAAAAAGGGTTTATCATGGCCTCAAAATTGGTTAGCAATGGTAGATAAAAGGGTTAAGGCCATTTGGGAAAAGTGACTATTAAAATGATGGCCTCAATCATGTAAATGCATTCATACACAAAGTAAAGGATATATATAATCAGACAAAGCAAGGATTGCAATCATAACGAGAACATATTGCACACAAGAATGGGAAATAGTGGTTAGAAGATATAACCACACAATAAGGCTTAAAACTCACATGCTTGTGTTTTTAGCTCAAACACTATGTTCCAAAGTACATTCTTTAAGCAAGTTTATCGCAAAAAAAAATTTCAAAATTGGTAGGGTACCCTGAAAATACAATTTCTTGGAAAAGAAACCATCACCCTAACCAAGTAGTCCTAACAAGAAAGACTAACTAAACATGCAAGGTGTCCTAATTAACAAAACAAAAGAGAAATAAAGTCCATGGATGTTTGAAAAGAGGAGATTATTACCCACGGAGATCGGTCGAATGACCTCCCCACACTTTAAGAATTAGCACGGTCCTCTGGTAGCACGAATTGCGAATCACACTTTTCACAACGCGTACCACTAACCAGCAAGTGCACTGGGTCGTCCAAGTAATACCTTACGTGAGTAAGGGTCGAATCCCACGGAGATTGTTAGTTTGAAGCAATCTATGGTTATCTTGTAAATCTTAGTCAGGAAGTCAATTATGTTTATCAATTGAATTGTGAGTAACCAGTAGAGCATAAATTAAAAATTACTTGTTGTGCAGTAATGGAGAATATGTTGGAGTTTTGGAGATGCTTTGCCTTCTGAATTTCTGCTTTCCTCTGTCTTCTTGTTCACACACGCATGTCCTCCTATGGCAGCTGTATGTTGGTGGATCACCGTTGTCAATGGCTACCTCCCATCCGTCCAGTGAAAACTACGCTCACGCGCTCTGTCACAGCACGGCTAATCACTGGTTGGTTCTCGATCCGGATGGAATAGGATTTACTATCCTTTTGCGTCTGTCACTAACGCCCAGCCTTCAGAAGTTTGAAGCTCGTCACAGTCATTCAATCCTTGAATCCTACTCAGAATACCACAGACAAGGTTTAGACTTTCCAGATTCTCATGAATGCCGCCATCAGTTCTAGCTTATACTCAAGAGTCCTTAGATAATCTGCAAAGCGAGCAAATTGCTTATCCTGCTCCTCTTTCCGGAGTTTTTGAGGATAAGGTATCTTGGCTTTATATTCCTCAACCTTAGTGGTTAAAGAAGCCTTTTTAGAGGGGTTGTTATCAGCACTTGTGTGTGTCTGATCCCTCACTGGCAATTGCGTACTAGAGTCAGAAGCTGGAGTGACGTTAGACGCCAACTCACTGTCTGTTCCTGGCGCCTGAACGCCAGAAATGTGCCCCTGTTGGGCGTTCAATGCTGGATTTTGCACCAATTGGGCGTTCAATGCCAGATTCTTGCCCATTTCTGGCGTTGAACGCCAATCTTCCCTTGTTTCTGGCGCTGAACGCCAGTTTTGGGCATGGTCTGGGCGTTCAGCGCCAGCCTTCCACCTATTTTCTGGCGTTTTAGTGCCATACTCAAAACTATATGAAATTATCCCCAAAAAGCGTATAAAATATCCGCTCATCATCCTCCGTGCTACTAGCAAGGCGCAAGTGGTGGTCGGGTTTGGAACTTCCTCTATTCTGTTCACGAGTGCTTTCTTCACTTAAGTACGAGGTGGATGTGGAGATCTCCGGTTCTTCCACAGAAGGATTCACACAACTCAAAAGCTTCTTGATGTAAGCATACCGGCGTTGGTTCCGCCGTTCATATCTATCTATCTTCTTATGGAGGTCTTCAAGCCTTTGATGGGAAGATCCTTGTGATGTAGAAGAAGTGGTGGAATTAACCGAGGGGGCAGCTATCTCAAGGGTTTTGTGTTCCGCCGGAGGCTTAAGATATTTTCCATTTGGAACCACGTCGCCCTCTACCGGAATTATTGCTTTTCGATCTTTAGTCTCTCGGGGAACACTAGCAGCAGCAACTAACTCTGTCACCAAGGCCAGGAAGGGTAGGTTACCCTTGGCATGAACATGACCCATGGCTTGGTGGATGAGGTGAGCAATGTTGACCGGCCGCTCTGTGAATATACACCAAACTAGCAAGGTCGCACCCATTTAACCTCACGACGCTTACGCGTCACTCCACGCGTACGCGTGGACTGCCTTGTTTTATCCACTTTCTTTTCTCTTCTTCTTTCCATTCCATACCTTCTTCTCTACTTCTCTTCTTTTCTTTCCACCCTTCCACCATCATCCAATACTACCGATCACCATATATCACCATTTCTTTTAGTTAGTTCATTAGTTATTTTCATTTTTGTTTAATTTTTATTTTTCATTATAGGTGTTAGATTATTAATCTTGTTTGCTATCTATTGCTGCTGATTATTGATAAGATCTTATTTTAATATCATTGTTGTTAATTTTGATTGTTGGACTTCTTTTATTGAGGTTACCTTTTGTCACTTGGTTCTAATTTTTCATGTTTGTCATCTTTGCATGCCAAGTGCATGACATTGCCTTTAAACTTTCTAAATCTTTTGAATTGCATTTTTGGCCACCATGCATTCATCATCCATTGTTAGGTAATTGTGTATTATCAATGTATTTTTTTGTTAAGTGATGCTTGTTTATGATTGACCTTTATTCACATCACCTATTTCATGCATTGAGATTTTGGAATTGTGGAATTGGATCGAAAGCTTACCTAGTGACATATTTTTTAGCTTTCTAAGCTTTGTGGACCATGCTTGCTATGTGATTGGTTTTCACTTCTATCTTCTTCTACCTAAGTTCCATAGCACCTATGTGTTTCACCTCTATGTCACTTAGGTATTGCAAACAAATTTCAATATGTGTCATTGTTTGATGTGTGAGCTCAATATTTCAATTGGTTCATTAAGTTTCCTTGCACATCAATCAATGCCCATTCATTATCCAATTCACAATTGCTTGATTTTTGCTTGATTGCTTTTATGCTTCTTCATTCCTTGTTTGGTTGTCTTAACCTTCAAGTTTTCTTTGAAGTATTTCAAGCACACTAGAATGAGTGAAGTGCATGCTTCTTTGGTGACATAGCCCTCTATGCTAGTATGTGTATGTTCTAAACCGCATGCAACTTAGAACTCACACACCTTTTTTCATCAATGTCACACTAATTCACTCGCTCAATTCTAGTGGTTCTTACCTCATTCCAACAATTTACGTTTTCTTACTTTTGTATTTTCTCATCTTACTGTACTATTTTGTATTTTTCATAGGGAGTCATCATAAGCAAAAACGGAAGCAGGAGAAAGAACACGCAGCAGCCGGTTGATCTACCAACTGAAGATGGCAATCCGGAAAGTCGCCATACCCCTTTACTCATCTTTGAATGCATCGAGGACAATGCAAACTTTTAAGTGTGGGTAGGTCGTCCGACCGATCGGCATTTTTAGGTGACAAATTTCTAATCCCAACACTTTTGCATTTCATTATATTTTTTTAGAACTTGCTTGAATTATATATATTTTGTGGAACATGTCTTTGAGCTAAGAGCACAAGCATGTGAGTTTTGAGCTTAATTGTGTGGTTACATCATATAACCACTTATTTTCATTCTTGTGTGTATTATTCTCTTTCTATGATTGTAATCTTTGATTTGTTTGATTCTTTATGTCCATTATTTTGTGTATGAATGCATTTATATGATTGAGGCCATTGTTTCAGATAGCTCACTTACCCAAATAGCCTTACCTTTTATCTTCCATTGTTAGCCAATTTTGAGCCTATGCTAAACCCATTTGTTCTTAATTTTAGCACATTACAAGCCTAACTGAAAAATAATAAATGTCCCTTGTTTGGATCTTTGATTAGCTTAGGCTAGTGAGAGTGTTTATCATTTAATTGTGGGAGAGTTGGGAACATTGGGTAGAGATAAAAGTGTGTTTTTATATTTTTGTCAAAATTTTGGGAATTGGGTACATACTCATGCATTAAATATTTAAACCATATGCATTGGTACTTTTTTTATATAAGTCATCAAAAAGAAAAAAAAAGAAAAAGAAAAAATAGAAAAAGAAAAAGAAAAGCAATAAAAAGGGGACAAAATGCCCCAAAGTGAAGTTCAATAATAATCAATGCATATGGATTGTGATAAAAAAGAAAATGCATGAGTGTGTGAAAAAGTGAAGAATGGGTAGTTAGGTTTGCTTTGAAATTGTATAGGTTGTCATAGGTAAGGTGGGAAGCTTAGGTTAATCAAAGATTCAAATTCTAGTCCACTTAATCAAATACAATCTTACCTTGCCCTATTACAACCTATGGGAAAGTCCTCGTGATATTTGTATGCATGCATGAAATAATTGTTGATTGTTAGATGAAAAACAAATCTTAGAAAGCATGATTAGGGGAGAATTGAGTGAATCAATCCTATACACTTGAGTGACTAGAGCGGATACACATTCGGTGAGGGTTCGATTGCTCAATTACATGCTTTCACCCATGATCATCTCTTTTCTTGCAAGTTTGTAAAATATTTTTAATGACTTAATTCAATTATGGATTTGACTAGGTTGTTAATACCTTTAGCCCTCATGCTCATATATGTATTCTTGGGAGTTGATTTATTTTGACTAAGTAGATGCATTCATGTAGATAGATTGCATTTAGATAGGTTGCATATAGATAATTTGCATTGATTAAATGTTGATACCATTTGTTTCTTTCTTAAGTTTAGCAAGAGGACATGCTTGGTTTAAGTGTGGGGAGGTTTGATAAACCCCAATTTTATGGTTTATCTTGTGCTTAATTTAGGGGATTTTATCAAGTTTTCTCACATTTATTCAATGAAATAGCATGGTTTTGTAATTCTCCCTGAATTTGTGCTTCAGAGTGAAAACATGCTTTTTAAGCCTTAAAATAGCTAAATTTAATCCACCTTAATTCAATTTGATGCCTTGATGTGTATGTTGAGTGATTTCAGGTTCATAAGGCAAGTATTGGATGGAAGAAGTGAAAAGAAAAAGCATGCAAAGTGGAGAATTCATGAAGAGATGAGCATTTGGAGAATTAAAGGCTACGCGCACACATCACCCACGCGTACGCGTGAGAAGGAAATCTGCCAGCGACGCGCATGCATCGTCCACGCGAACGCGTGACGAGCGGCACGTGACTCACTTAAAGTGAATTCGCTGGGGCGATTTCTAAGCTTTCCAGGCCCAAATTCAACTCGTTTCTGAGGGTATTTCATGCAGAATTTAAGATTGGACAAAGGGAGAGCAATTAGTTTTAGGTTAGCATCATGTAGGTTAGTTTTCTAGAGAGAGAAGCTCCCTCTTCTCTCTAGAATTAAAGTTCTTATGTTAATTGCATCTTAGATCTAGGTTTAATTTCTTGTTCTCATCTTGTTTCTTTTACATTTTCATGCTCTAGTAATTTAATTCTCTAGTTTCTTCTTGTTAATTTCTCTTTTATGACTCTTTTATGTTTATGAACTCTTTGTTGGATTTGGGCTCTCTTTAATGCAATTTGAGGTTTCTTTGTTTATTGTTGCTTAATTGAGTAGTTATTGTCAATTCCTTGCAATTGGTAGTTGTTAGATTTTATATTTCTTACACTTTTACCATGCTTTCCTTTTATGCCTTCCAAGTGTTTGACAAAATGCTTGGTTGGATGTTAGAGTAGATTTTTTAGCATTCTTGGCTTGGAAAGAGGAATTAGGCGATCTTGAGTCATGAATACCCAACTTGTGTTGGTGATCTAGAGTTGTTAGTTAATATTATTTCCATTGACGCTAATCTTTTACTAATTCAATTAGTAAGTTGATTAGGACTTTTGGATTGATGTGAACTAGTCTTATTTGACGTTCTCTTGTGTGAAGATAACATTGTACCTTCTTCCATTGTTGCAGATGACTAAATAAGATAAGCTCTTGTCAATTATTGTTATGATTAATGACTAGGATAGAAAGCCTATACCCCCAATCCTTGCCATGAATGTCTCTCTTTATTAATTGCTCTCTTTAGTTGCTTGCTTTATTTTCTTGCCATTTATTTTCTTGCCCTTTTACTAATTCAAACCCCCCTATTCCTTTATAGCCAATAATTGATCACTTCATTGCAATTCTGTGTGAGATGACCCGAGGTTTAAATACTTTGGTTAATTTTCATTGGAGTTTATACTTGTGTCAACCAAAACATATTAAAATTTGATTGAAAATTATTTGTTGGTTTGGAACTATGCTTACAACAAAGAAATTCTATTTCTATTGAGGAATTTCTAAACTGACAATAATTCTCACTATCAAGTTCCTTGACACTGAGTTTGAGTTGTTTGACAATCCTTGTATGAGTATCTATCCAAGGAGGGGGTTTTTTCCCTAGACGCTCAAGGAGAGGTTTGATAAGGGTGCTTAGATTTGGAATAAAATCTGCTACATAATTTATGCAGTCAAGGAACCTTTGGAGTTGATTTTTTTCTAAAATGTGATCAGGGAATTTATCCGCAAATTGGATAGCCCTGTCTATGGGTGTAATTGTTCCCTGGTGAATCATGTGACCAAGGAAATAGATTTTAGTTTGGAATAAACTAATCTTTGATTTAGAAACAGCTAGACCATTATGCCTGATAGTGTGCATAAAAGTTTTCACATGTTTAAAATGATCATGCATGGATTGCGAAAAAATTAGCACGTCATCTATATAGACAATGGCAAAGTCGGAGAAAGGATTGAAAATGTCATTCATGATTTTTTGGAATTCGGATAGGGCATTTTTAGGCCAAAAGGCATCCCATTCCATTCGTACTGACCGAAAGGTACTGTGAATGTTGTTTTGTATCTATCAGTCTCGCTAATCTGGATTTGCCAGTACCCAGATTTCATGTCAAATTTTGAAAAAATGCTTCTTGAGTTTAGCTTATTTAACAAATCTTTTTTGTTTGGGATAGGATACCTAATCCACTAGAGAGCTTTTCTTAGAGGCTTGTAACTAATAACCAGCCTAGGGGTGCCTCTTTCCAATTCGGCTTGTTTGTTGACATAGAAAGATGAACAAGACCATGGGCTTTTATTGGGTCTGATAAGCTTTTTGTGCAAGAGGTCTATAAACTCTTTTTGACAATATTGGAGAAGTTGTTCATTCATTAGTATGGGTTTGGCCTTTGTTGAAATCTGGCTTTCTTTAAAATCTTTTTCATAAGGAAGATTCACAATATGTTGTTTTCTATTCCAGAATGCGTGAGGCAAATCTGAACATATTGTTTCTTGCATTTGTTGAAGAAGGGATTTAAGCTTTTGTTGGTTTTCAGGCTTTTGTAACTGGGTTTCAAAGGTTTTGAAGGAGACTTCTTCTTTTAAGAAGTTGATTTGATTAGTTTTAAATTGGAGTCTGTTAAGGGTCCTATGAACGGGGGTTGAAACAAATTGGAAGGTTGTTGGGGTTCCTCCTATGTAGGTAGTAATACCGTCGTATGACATCATCAACGAGAAAAGAGTTCTAATAAAGGATGACCCCAAAATGACCTGATTTCTTAAATCTTGGACAAGGAGGAAAGGTGTTTTTATCCGTAGAAGACCATTTTTTATGACAGCCTCAGAAAGCTTGTACTTGATTTGTAAACGGTCGCCGTTAGCTGTACTAAGGTGCTCTATAGTTTTTTCAAAATATTTTGTTGGGATTAATCCTTCCAAAATACAATTTTGATCTGCACCTGTATCAAACAAGCCTACAGTTTCCCAAATAAAATCCTGGATGACAATTCGAATATTGATATAGAATTTCATGACGGTTAATTGACTAACTAACTACAGAATTTCTACTATCTCATCTTCTTGATCATGCTTTGAGAGTTGAACAATTTTCATCCTCTTCATCTTGAAAAATTTGGTTTTAAAGATTTTGATTATTCTAAGGTTCTTCCTCAGTGTTATCAGAATCTTCCTCCAGAATATGAGATAAATAATTCTGGTGCTGTTGTTGTTGTTGTTTAATGAGATGAATCTCTTTCTTGAGAATATTAATTTCATTTTGAGGATCCTGAATAGTAACAGGCTTAGAAACTTGTTTTTCGAGTTTTTTGAAAATAGGTTTGACATCGCACTTGTTTTTGATAACCAGGCTTTTGGATTTATTTTTTGTTTCTAAAGTTTGTTTAAGCTTTTGAAGAAAGTATTTTCTCTGTTCAGGGTTTGAGATAGTGTTTATGCCATCGAAAAGAAGATCTTGTTCTTTTGTGATGACATTGAGCTCAAAATATTCATCAGATGATAAGGATATATCATCATCATGCTGGATATTGTTTAAGTCCTCAAAAAATTCATGTTCTGATTCTTCTTCGGAGCTTTCGATGAGGAGGATATTAATCTGCTCCTCAATTTGAGGGTCAAGGTTGAGATTGTTGATCTTCTTCTTGAGCCTACAGTACTTATTTATATGACTTAGTTTTTTGCAATTAAAGCAGATAATTTGGTTTTTTTGAGGTTCTTTTTCTTTGTCTTTCCTTTGTCTAGGAGGAGGCTTGTGGTGCAGAATTTATAACCCACAAACTAATCGGCAAGTGCATCGCCAGGTAATACCTCAGGTGAGTGAGGGTCGATCCCACGAGGATGGATGGACTAAGCAACAATGGTTAAGTGATTTACTTAGTTAGACAAACAGAAAATGGTGTTGAGAGAGTTCAAAAGCATTAACAATAAATTCAGAATATCAGAAAGCAAGCAATAAACAAGTTGTGAAATATATATGGAGAAACAGTTAAGGCTTCAGAGATATCTATCTTTTGGATTGACTTTTCTTACCAACTATTTTAATCATGCAAGATTCAATTCATGGCAAACTATATGTGACTAAACCCTAATTCCTTAGACCTTTTTAGTCTCCTCTAACCTTTATCAATCGCCAATTCCTTAGTCACTTAATTCCAATTAGAGGGTAAAGTTCAATTCTAGTTTATATGCCATAAAAACCTTAATTATCCAAATATAAGAGGATTATATGTCACGTATCCCGTTAAGTCCAGATAATCAGAAGTTAGGAGAATATATTTTCAATCTGTTATTCAAGTAAAGAGCTTTTTCAAGTTATACAAAAACTCAATTAGAACAAGGTTCATATTTCCGTTCCACCCAGATTCATAAGCTAAAGAATAAAAACAATTCTTGAACTAGAAATCAATACATGAATTAAAATAGAAAAATAATAGTATCAATCCATACAATAGACAGAGCTCCTAACCTTAACAGTGGAGGTTTAGTTACTCATGGTTCAGAGAGAAAAACTAGCATTCGTAAACTATAAATTACGGAATGAGGTAGAAGAGAAGAGAAAAGCCCGAAGGGCTGATTCTTTTTCCCTTTTATATCTAATCCTCATTAATGTAAAATATAATTTCTAAAACTAAATAATATATTTTTCTATTTAATTTAAAAAATTAGAGTTTAATCAGATTAACAAAAGATCTTGTGTTGCTTGTGCAACGGCGTAGGGACCACTTAATTAAAGGAGAGCTTGCGCCTACCTTGGCATGGAGCTGTGCCTTACTTGAGGGATGCAGTGAGGAAGGGCGTGTTGGGCTTGAGTGATGCGCCTTACTTGAATGGTTGATGCACCTAACTTGAAGTGTGGCCCACTCCTTGTACGTGCTTGTTAATATAGCACAGCCTTGGCAAAGTCTTTCAACGCATGTCTCTAATCCTGGTGCCTAACTTGAGAAATCTCAAGTTAGGCGCAGCCTTGGCAGCCTTGGATGAATGAGTATAAGTGGTCTTGGCGCCTAACTAGAGAAACCTCAATTTAGGCACCACCCTTGCTGACTTGGTGGAGAAGAAGTATGGATTATTATACATCGTTGGAAATCTCTCGAAGTTACCTTTCCAATGCCACTAAGATCAGGTCCATTGGACCTCTATAGCTCGAGTTATTGAGGTATGAGTGCTGAGAGGTTGATGGGGGAAAAATCGTCAGTAAAGAATTTCACAAAAATAATCGCGTTGCAAGTATAGATCTAAACTAACAATTCAACCTCAATCAAATTTAATTTGTTTGTCACTAAAGTAAACCCAATAAAAATAAACCGAAGTATTTAAACCTCGGGTCATCTCTGACGTGGCGGAAATTAGCGAGTTAAGAAATTGTTATAAGAGATACGTTGCAAGTACAGTTCTTAACCAACCGAAAATCCACTTATCAATTTAGAAGGGTTATCACAAAATTAAAATTAAAATCAAAATACTGGGAGTATAATCCCAGGTCATCTCCCAACGAGTTGCAGAAAGGTGTGCTATTTTATTAATCAGATGTTTTCTAAAATGGTTTGAGTTGATAAACAGGAAATTAAATTAGAGAATTTATGTAATTTTAAATAAAAACCTTGACTGGGAGTAGATTAGTTGGAAGCCCTATTCTTGTTGGAGTACTCTCAAGATTAATTGATAATTGAAGGTTATTCTGTTTAGTTATCCCTTACTAGGTAGAGGAAAGTCAAGCAAGTTGGAAAGCTATTTCTATTCACAAGTTCCAATCCTCTCCCTTGGAAAGAATTAGTGTCAGTGACTAGAGGACAATCCAACAATAAACCCAATTACAATTTTTCTCTTGAGCATTCCAACTCAAGGTCCTCCTTTCAATCAACTCCCAATCAAGTTATGGAACTACTCACTCATTATAAATGTAAACTTCATAACATAAGAAGGGGAAGTAAAGAAAGACATGATAAATAATAATCAAAAGATCAATTAAAAATAAAAATAGTTATTGTATTAATAAATTCTAAAAATAATCCAATAATAATTTTGAATAAATTGAGGACATGGAAGAGTAAGAGATAAGTAAGGAAAACAAACTAGAATAATGAAGTTCTGACGGAGGTAATAACTCTTCTCAATATTCCAATCCAAAAAGCAATAAAATCAAATCCTAAGAACTATGAATGTGTAGAGAGAAAACATAGAGGAGAGGAAAAATCAGATCTAAAACTAAGATTATGCGGAATGAATGTTGTCCTTTCGTCTCTGCATGTTCCCTGGCTTTAATCTGCTTTTCTGGGCCGAAAATTGGGTCAAAACAGGGCCCAAAATCGCCCCCAGCGAATTCTGCAGATTCTGCAGATCGCGCATGTCACGCGATCGCGTCATCCAGCGTTTTGCCTTGCCACGCGTGCGCGTCGTCCACGCCTTCGCGTCACTGGTGCAGTTTCCAATCCGCGCGGTCACGTGAGCCATGCGTCCGCGTCACTGCAATTTCCTCTATGTCACGCGGTCGCGTGAGCCATGCGTCCGCGTCACTTCTCGCTGGTTATCTCCTTAATTTCTTGTGTTCCTTCCATTTTTGCAAGCTTCCTTTCTAATCTCCAAGTCATTCATGCCCTATAAAGCCTGAAACACTCAACACACGGATCACGGCATCGAATGGAATAAAGGAGAATTAAAATACAAAATTAAAAGTCTCTAGGAAGCAAGTTTTCAACCATAAAGTATTTTTAGGAAGGAATTATAAATGCATGCTTATTTAATGAATAAATGGGTAAAGATTTGATAAAACCTCATAATTAAACACAATGTAAACCATAAAATAATGGTTTATCAACCTCCCCACACTTAGATATTAGCATGTCCTCATGCTTAGTTGAAGGAGATAAAATAAATGAGTAGGAACATGTAAAACTCATGCAATGCAATGCAACCAGTATATATGAATGCAACTATATGATTCTTGTCTACCTGGTTAAAAGTAAATAAGCTCTTCAAGACAATCACAAATCAAATTCCACTAATTCAATTCTTATTCAGTAAGAACAGATAAAAATGCAAGAAGGTAGCTCATGAAAGCAGGGAACATAGAATTTAAGCATTGAACCCTCACTGATGATGTATGTATGCTCTAATCTCTCTAGTGTATAGGCTAATCACTCTATCCTTCTCTAATCATGCTTTCTAATTTTTGTTCTTCACCTAACTAATCAACAACATTTGATATACCAATGCAAACATCATGAAGTCTTTTCAAGGTTGTAATGGGGCCAAGGTAAGGGTAAGGATACATATATGATTAAGTAAGCTTATAAATGGAATCTTTAATTAACCTAAGCTTTAACCCACACATATGTACATTCTATATAACTTAAATTTCATACTTAGCTACCCAAAATTTTCTTTTCACATTCCTAACTCATGTATCAACTTTTAATTTTAATTTTATCATACATGCATTGATCCTTGAATTCTTAACTTGACATTGGGGTAATTTTGTCCCCTTATTTAATTATTGAATATTTTTGGATTTTTGGATTATTATTATTTTTTTTTAAAACATAAATATAAAAATAAACATAGCTTATCAATGCACATAGATTTTTTATTCTTATAGTTTCACATGAGTAGGTACCCAAATTCCCATTATATCATCATGACACATTCCCTTATTATCTTTTGTTCCCACAATTTTCCCATACTTAATTAACACACAATTCTATCTTAAGCTAACCAAAGATTCAATTGGGATATAAAATTATTTTTCCCCTTAAGCCTAGTAATGTGGTAAAATAAAGAACAAATGGGATTTAAAGGCTCAAAGTGGCTAACAAAGGTAATTGCAAGGGTAGGCTTATTTGGGTAAGTGAGCTAAACAAATAATGGCCTCAATCATATGCAAGCATACAAATATATTAAACATTGGACATATAGGATGAAACAAAATATAAATTACAATCATAGAGAAGTAAACACACAAGAACAAAATAATTATGGTTAAATAATGTAACCATGTATAAAGGCTCAAATCTCACAGGTTGTGTGTTCTTTAGCTCAAAAAAAACATGTTCCAAATACAACTTCAAGCATATTTAACATAAAAGTTTTAATTAAAATTAGTGAAATTTTGTTCTAAAAATAGGGTCTTAGAAGAAACTTATTGTCTTTTCAATCAAGTAGAAAATGCATGCAACTAATCTATTACTATGCAATCTATCCTATTCTACAAAAGAAAAAAAACTAACTAAATATCCTATTTAATTGGTGTTAGGGAAGAGAAATTACCTCCGGAAGTCAGGTACTGACCGACCTCCCCACACTTAAGGCTTTGCACCGTCCTCGGTGCCATCTGTCAGGAACAAAGGTGGGTTGGTAGTAGTATCTCCACAGTCGGGACCGTCATGGCTCCCTGTGCTGGTAAAGGAAGTGGAGTCCGGGGTGTCTGAGTCTCTGTATTTTCCCTTATGTAGCTCCTTGAGGTATGTGAATCGGCGCTTGTTACGGCGCTCTCTTAGTTTTGCTTTGTATTCCTGCCGATCCAACCTTTCAAGTATCTGATGGAGCAGTTGATTTGTTGTAGGTGCTTGTGGTGATGAAGGATGAATGTCTTCAACCGGTTCAGTAGGCTGGCTTGTAGTGGCTGCTGGAGGTCTGATATATGTCCCGTTAGGGACACACTGATCATCCCGTGGAAGCATGGCTTTGGTGTCCCCAGCTCTGTAGGAGACTCCAGCTGCTGAGACAAGATCTAAGACCAAGGCGGGAAAAGGTAAGTTGCCCACAATTTGTACGTGTCCCATAGCACTCCGGATGTGTCTTGGTAGGTTCAGAGGCTGGTCTGTAAGGATACACCATAGTAAAACGGCCATGTCTACAGTGAAGGAGGACTCGTGGGTGCTCGAAAAGACGTAATGGGACATAATCTGTGCCCATACGCGAGCCTCTAAGGTGAGTGCGGAAGCCGATATTCCCTTAGGACGGGAACGATGGTATCCGTAGATCCATCTGCTGCTAGGTAGTGCGATAACTCTGAGAACAGCGTCCCAGTCAAATTGGTACATCTGGCGCTTGAGTGCGGCTTCTTGAAATGCGTCCAGTCCTTCTGGAGTAGGGGGGAGATCTAAAGCTCATTGAATGGCCTCTTTTGTGATGGGGATTTGCTTCTGACGGACATAGACAGACTGCAGGGTCGGTAGGTGGAAGTTGGAGTAGAACTCGACTACCCAGGAAAGATTAACCTGTCGTGGCTGTCTCTGTAGGAAACCCCACTGTCTCCGTGCAATTTGCGGCTCAACAAATTCAGCAATATGGTTTGGGAGGATAAGAAGGTATTCGTTGTTGTAACTCCTTTCTTCTAGGATGGAGAACATCTGCTCACAGTAGCGATTGGGAAATCACGCAGTGCCCTTTGCTGGGAAGGCTTTTTCTTTATCATCAACCTTTATAATCCTCTTAATTCTCTTTATTGAGGGCTTTACTGCAGTTGAAGAAGGATCTGCCACTAATGCTCGTTTTGTTCCTCTCCTTGCTGGTGGTTTGGGAGTAGCTTTCTCTTTGCCTTTCTTGGTGGCCATCCTAAAAGGGAGAAAAGAGAAAGTGTGTCAAAATGTCAAGGGATAAAGCAAGGAAGAGAATGGGAAAGGTGGTAAGTAATGCACATTAAAAGATAAATGATGTTAACACATGGTCATGACTACATGTGAAAAGTTATCAACGGAAAATAGCTAGTGCATATAATGACAATTGAATGCAAGGTTTTTATTGGCATGCAGGCAAAGGCATGAGTAGCATAGAGCAAGCATTCAATGTCCATGTTAAATTACCACAGAGTTCAAACTAACAACCTGTTTGTAGAACAATTATATTAAATTAATAAAATATAAAAAAGGGTTTTGTGAAAAGCAGGCATTTAGTGTAGTAGATAAAAGAAATCCAAAAATAGTGCACAATGCCATACGGGCGTTTTCACAAACACATAGCATGCATGGCAGGTAAGCTATTAAAAATAATAAATGGAACATGCAAGCAACCCTTTTAAAAAGTAAAATATAACTGTCAAACAGTTCCTAAATAATCCACAAGCAAACCATAAGGAATAATAATGACCCTAAGAAACTTCCAACACCAATTAAAAGAAAAAGAAAGAAAAGAAAAACATGGATAATGCAAGTAAAAAGAAAAAGAAAAGGAGAGGAAAACATAAATTGAGAAGAAGAATAGAAAAGTAAAGAGGGAAGAAGAAAAGAAAAACCTTGTTAATGGTGATGAGAGAGAGAAAGGAGAAAGTGAGAAAGAAGGGAGGAGGAAGAAAGGGAAAGAAAATAATGAGGGAAAAGAAAAAGTAGGATTTGGGGAAGAGAAAGATAAGATATTTGGCAAATTAGGATAGGCTGTGCGGCGCAAGCGACGCGGACGTGTGGGGTACGCGGTCGCGCGAATGGCGCTTAGATGGGTCGACGCGATCGCGTCCGTCACGCGGACGCGTGACGTGTTTGTGCTACTGGCACGAGGGCAGCCTCGTGCTCGCACAACTCTCTGTTCAAAACATATTATTGCCAAATTCCAGGGTGACGTGGTCGCGTGGTCGACGCGATCGCGTGAGTGGCCATTATAGGGATATGACGCGGACGCGTGAGCCATGCGTCCGCGTGGTAAGCCTTGTGCGTTCAGCACCAGTCCAGCACCACTCTAGCACAACTTTCGGTCGTGCACCCATTCTTACGTCGATTTCCAGGTCACGTGTCCTCGTGGGTGACGCAGACGCGTGGGAGGCATGTTTCCCATGTGACGCGGGCACGTCAGCGACGCGGTCGCGTGGGGTGATTTGTGCCAAAGGCACGCCTCCAGCCACGCTCCCGCGTGACTCTCTGTTTGATTTATTATTCTCTCTGAGCCACCTGCGACGCGGACGCGTCGGTGACGCTGTCGCGTCGCGGCTCTCCCTCTCTCTTTTTTTTTAAATAAAAATTTGCAAATGTAGATGCAAACTAAATGTGCTAATAATGAGAAGAGTTATTGAAAAAGAAAACTAAGAATAAAGAAAGGAACGATCATACCATGGTGGGTTGTCTCCCACCTAGCACTTTGCTTTAACGTCCTTAAGTTGGATGCTCCATTAGCTCAGTCTTCTGCTGTGAGTGGATCTTCCAAGAGGAAGATATCTAACTCCTTTTTTTTCGTCACCTTCTCACCATGATATAGCTTCAAACGATGTCCATTAACTTTGATGAGTTCAGAGCTTGAAGGGTGACTTAGGTGAAAAACTCTGTACGGCTCAGCCTTCTCTACTCTATATGGACCTTCCCATCTTGATCTCAACTTACCTGGCATGAGCCGCAGTCTAAATTTGTAAATGAGGACTAAGTCCCCAGGCTGGAACTCTTTCCTCTTGATGTGCTGATCATGTACAGCCTTCATCTTTTCCTTGTACAGCCTTGAGTTCTCATAAGCTTCCAGGCAAAGGCTTTCCAATTCTTGCAGTTGCAACTTCCTTTCAGCTCCGGCTTTCTCAAATCCCATGTTGCACTCCTTTTCTGCCCAAAAGGCTTTGTGCTCTACTTCGAATGGGAGATGACAGGCTTTTCCATAGACTAAGTGAAAGGGACTCATCCCAACGGGTGTCTTGTATGCTGTTCTGTACGCCCAAAGTGCATCTTGTATCCTGGTGCTCCAGTCTCTTCTATGAGGTTTGACTATCTTCTGTAATATGCGCTTTATCTCTCTGTTGGACACCTTGGCTTGCCCATTAGTCTGAGGATGGTAGGCTGTTGCTACTTTATGAATTATCCCATGCTTCTTCAGTAATCCTGTTAGTCTCCTGTTACAAAAATGGGTGCCTTGATCACTCACGATTGCTCGCGGTGATCCAAAGCAACAAATAATATGGTTTCTAACAAAGAAAACAACAGTGTTAGCATCATCAGTGCGGGTAGGAATTGCTTCCACCCATTTGGAAACGTAATCTACAGCTAACAATATATAAAAATAACCATTAGAATTTGGAAATGGACCCATGAATTCAATGCCCCAAACTTCAAAAATTTCACAGAAAAGCATAATCTGTTGAGGCATCTCATCCCTCTTGGATATATTACCAAATTTTTGGCATGGGAAGCAGGATTTACAAAATTCAGCAGCGTCTTTAAAAAGGGTAGGCCACCAGAATCCACAGTCTAACATTTTTCTAGCTATTCTTTGAGGGCCAAAATGTCCTCCACTCTCAGATGAGTGACAGGCCTCTAAAATGGACTAGAATTCTGATTGAGGCACACACCTTCTAATTACCTGGTCAGCGCCACATTTCCATAAATATGGGTCATCCCCTATATAATATTTAGACTCACTTTTCAGCTTGTCTCTTTGATGCTTAGTAAAGTTTGGAGAAAAAGTGCGGCTAACTAGATAATTAGCTACAGGTGCATACCAAGGGACTACCTCAGATACTGCTTGCAGGTTATCAAATGGGAAATTATCAGCTATAGGAGTGGAGTTATCCTTAATGTGCTCAAGGCGACTCAAGTGGTCTGGCACTAGATTCTGGTTACCACTCCTATCCTTTATTTCTAAATCAAATTCTTGTAGAAGCAGTATCCAACGTATAAGCCTTGGTTTGGATTCCTTTTTAGCTAATAAATACTTTAGAGCTGCGTGGTCTGAATACACTACTACTTTAGTACCAAGTAAATAGGCTCGGAATTTATCCAGAGCAAAAACAATAGCAAGAAGCTCTTTCTCAGTAGTAGTGTAATTAGACTGAGCGGCGTCTAAAGTCTTAGACGCATAAGCAATTACAAAGGGGTCCTTACCTTCACGCTGAGCCAGCACTGCTCCTACTGCATGGTTGGAGGCGTCGCACATGATCTCAAATGGCTAGCTCCAGTCTAGTCCTCTCACAATTGGAGCTTGAGTCAGGGCAGTCTTCAGCTTATCAAATGCTTGTTTGCAATCCTCACTGAACTCGAACTCAATATCTTTCTGCAGTAATCTGGATAAGGGAAGTGCTACCTTACTAAAGTCCTTAATGAACCTCCGGTAAAAACCTGCATGGCCAAGGAACGAACGGACTTCCCTCACAGAGGAGGGGTAAGGTAAACTAGAAATAACATCCACCTTTGCTGGATCTACAGAAATGCCAGTATTGGACACAACATGTCCTAGTACAATCCCTTGTTTAACCATAAACTGACATTTTTCAAAATTCAATACAAGGTTTGTACTAACACATCTATCTAATACTCTAGATAAACTATCTAAGCAAAGGTTAAAAGAATCACCATAAACGCTAAAATCATCCATAAAAATCTCCATACAGTCCTCAATAAGGTTAGAGAAAAGACTTATCATGTACCTTTGGAAAGTAGCTGGTGCATTGCACAAGCCAAAGGGCATTCTCTTATAAGCATAAGTTCCAAAAGAACATGTAAAAGTAGTCTTCTCTTGATCTTCAGGAGCTATATGAATCTGGAAATAGCCTGTGTAACCATCTAAAAAGCAATAATGTGATTTACCTGACAGGCGATCCAGCATTTGATCAATGAATGAAAGAGGATAGTGATCCTTACGAGTGGCCTGGTTTAGGCGCCTGTAATCAATGCAGACCCTCCAAGCATTCTGTACTCTGGTTGCTATGAGCTCTCCATGCTCATTCTTCACTGTGGTGACTCCAGACTTCTTGGGTACCACTTGTACTAGGTGGTGCACGAATTGTGAATCACACTTTTCACACTCGTACCACTAACCAGCAAGTGCACTGGGTCGTCCAAGTAATACCTTACGTGAGTAAGGGTCGAATCCCACGGAGATTGTTGGTTTGAAGCAATCTATGGTTATCTTGCAATTCTTAGTCAGGAAGTCAATTATATTTATCAGTTGAGTTGCGAATAAACAAGAGAGCATGGATTAAAGGTTACTTGTTATGCAGTAATGGATAATATGTTGAAGTTTTGGAGATGCTTTGTCTTCAGAATCTCTGCTTTTCTCTGTCCTCTGATTCATGCACGCACGTCCTCCTATGGCAAGCTGTGTGTAGGTGGATCACCGTTGTCAATGGCTACCATCCATCCTTCCAGTGAAAAGGGTCTAGGTGCGTTGTCACCGCACGGCTAATCATCTGCAGGTTCTCAGTCGTACCGGAATAGGATTTACTATCCTTTTGCGTCTGTCACTACGCCCAGCACTCGCGAGTTTAAAGGTTGTCACAGCCATCCAATCCCAGAATCCTACTCGGAATACCACAGACAAGGTTTAGACTTTCCGGATTCTCATGAATGCTGCCATCAATCTAGCTTATACCACGGAGATTCTGATTAGGGAATCTAAGAGATATTCATTCAATTTGATGTAGAACAGAAGTGATTGTCAGACACACGTTCATGGATTGAGGAAGGTGATGAGTGTCACTGATCATCACCTTCTCCATAGTTACGCGCGAATGGATATCTTAGATAGGAACACGCATGTTTGAATGGAAAACATAAAGACTTGCATTAATTCATCGAGACACAGCAGAGCTCCTCACCCCCAACAATGGAGTTTAGAGACTCATGCCGTCAAAGAGTATAAAGTTTTGATCTAAAAATGTCATGAGATGCAAAATAAATCTCTAAAAGTTGTTTAAATACTAAACTAGTAACCTAGGTTTACATAAAATGAGTAAACTATAATAGATAGTGCAGAAATCTATTTCTGGGGCCCACTTGATGTGTGCTGGGGCTGAGACTAAAGCTTCTCACGTGCCTGGGGCTGTTTTGGGCGTTCAACGCCAGCTTTGGATCCTTTTCTGGCGTTGAACTCTAACTTGCAACTTGTTTTTGGCACTGGACGCCAGAATTGGGCAAAGAGCTGGCATTGAACGCCAGTTTACGTCGTCTATCCTTGAGCAAAGTATGGACTATTATATATTGCTGGAAAGCCCTGGATGTCTACGTTCCAACGCAATTGGAAGCACACAATTTGGAGTCCGGTAGCTCCAGAAAATCTATTTTGAGTGCAGGGAGGTCAGAATCCAACAGCATCAGCAGTCCTTTTTCAGCCTGAATCAGATTTTTGCTCAGCTCCCTCAATTTCATCCAGAAAATACCTGAAATTATAGAAAAATACACAAACTCATAGTAGAGTCCAGAAATGTGGATTTTGCCTAGAAACTAATGAAAATAAACTAAAAACCAAGTGTCCAGGGTTCTTCAGCACACTCTTCTTTTTGCTTTGGACCTTGACTTTAACCGCTCAGTCTCAAGTTTTCACTTGACACCTTCACGCCACAAGCACATGGTTAGGGACAGCTTGGTTTAACGCTTAGGCCAGGATTTTATTCCTTTAGGCCCTCCTATCCACTGATGCTCAAAGCCTTGGGATCCTTTTATTTACTATTGCCTTTTGGTTTTAAGGGTTATTGGCTTTTTGCTTTTGCCTTTTGGTTTTAAGAGCTTTTGGCTTTTTCTGCTTGCTTTTTCTCCTTTTTTTTTTTTGAATGCAAGCTTTGTTCTTTGCTGCTTTTTCTTGCTTCAAGAATCATTTTTATGATTTTTCAGATTATTAATAACATGTCTCATGTTCATCATTCTTTCAAGAGCCAACATATTTAACAGTCTTAAACAACAAATTCAAAAGACATATGCACTGTTTAAGCATTCATTCAGAAGACAGAAAGCATTGCCACCACATGTTACTAATTAGAATTTTTCTTATTAAAAACTCGAATTTTATTGCCTCTTATTCAAAAGATCTACTATTTTATTCATGTTTGCTGATGATGAGAAAAATAGACTATAACTTAATTGGAGGTAAAATCAAAATAGACACTAATTACTACTATATGACTCCTAAGGTAAACTCTTATAACGACAACTATCACAGAGTTAAAACAAAAATTAGAATTTAACAACCTTTGTTCTGGGAAGTGGATGTTCCTCGGATCTTTGGGGTGCTTGGTCCTTCAAGAGATAACTTCTGGCGCTTCAATTCCCTCAAGTCACGCCCTTGCTCTTCCTGTTCTTTAATCAAATAGCAAAGAATTTGACTTTGTTCCTTCTGTTCCTTTATTATTTGTTCCATAGCTTCTTTTCCCTTAGGAGCCATGATCTTAGTGATCACGGATAAACACACCAAACTTAGAGGTTTGCTTGTCCTCAAGCAAAAGAAAAGAAAGGAGAGGGATAGAAGGAGAGCTAGGTGCAATTGTTGATGGAGGGGGGAGGCCGAACCCATATTTAAAGGGGGGTGGGTTCGAAAATTTAGAAAAGATATGATAAAAAAGATTGATTTGGAAAAGATAATATAGAAGATATGATAAGAGAGGATATAGTTTAAAATTGAAAAGATATGAAAAATTTTTGAAAAAGATAAATCTAGATTTTGAAAAAGATAATGTGGAGATTTGAAAAAGATATTGATGAGTTGAAAAGATTTTTGGAAAAGAGTTGAATTGGATTGAAAAAGAGGATTTGTGCTTATGGATTAAGATACATTTGATATTTTTAAAGTAGGATTTTTAGAAATTAAGGATTTTAGAAATCAGGGTTCTTAACATGTGTATGCAAGAAATCATGATTTGAAACATGGAAATTAAAATTAGAATGAAAAATATGAAGAAGAAAGAATTTACCTCCTTCCCATCATCCTGGCGTTTGAACGCCCAAACGCTGCCTGTTTTGGGCGTTCAACGCCCAAATGCTGCTTTCCTGGGCGTTCAACGCCCTGTTGTTGCCCTTTTCTGGCGTTGAACGCCAGATAGCTATCCTTACTGGCGTTCAGCGCCCACTGGATGCCTCTTTTGGGCGCTGAACGCCCAAAACAGGCTCTTACTGGCGTTTTCTTGCCAGTGAGCTCTTTTTCTCTGTTTTGTGTGTAGATTCCTTCTGTAACCCTGTGAACTTATGCAATTGATTTTTTTACCTTGTTATTAATGAACTTTATATAAACAAATACAAATAAAAATAAAAATAGGGCAAAATGCTTAGAGAATTGATGCCACATGGCTGGGTTGCCTCCCACCAAGTGCTTCTTTATTGTCTTTAGTTGGACCTTGCTGAGCTTTTAATCTAGCTTCAACCTTGAGCACTCTTGCTCAACGTTGCCTTCAAGATAGTGCTTGATTCTCTGTCCATTGACAATGAACTTCTTATCAGAATCAATATCTTGAAGCTCCACATAACCATATGGTGATACACTTGTAATCACATATGGTCCCCTCTACCAGGATTTCAGTTTCCCGGGGAATAGCCTGAGTCTAGAGTTAAACAGCAGAACCTTCTGTCCTGGTTCAAAGATTCTAGATGACAGCTTTCTATCATGCCACTTTTTTTATTTCTCTTTATAAAGCTTGGCATTTTCGAATAACTGTTCTTGTAGGAACCAGTTCATTTTTTTCATTATGAATCACTGTCATGCCTCCCTTTTTTGGGACGACTTGGACAGGGCTCACCCAGGGGCTATCAGAAATAGGATAAATAATCCCATCCTCTAGTAATTTGATGACCTCTTTCTGCACCACTTCCTTCATGGCTGGATTTAGCCGCCTCTGTGGTTGAACCACTGGTTTAGCATTATCTTCCAATAAGATTTTGTGCATGCATCTAGCTGGGCTTATGCCCTTAAGGTCACCTATGGACCACCCAAGAGCTGTTTTGTGTGTCCTTAGCACTTGAATAAGTGCTTCCTCTTCCTGTGGATTTAAAGCAGAGCTTATGATCACTGGAAAAGTGTCACCTTCTCCCAGAAATACATATTTCAGGGATGGTGGTAGTGGTTTACAATAGAAGCCACATTGGAGGACCTTGGTGGCTGTTCGCTCACCCCCGAAATGGCCTCCATATTGAGATCCATGGCAATGCCATAGGATCCTCTGCACTTCTTCTCTAGGAACACACCTACGGATTATTCCGTCTGTACATCTCTTAAAGAGATAGGGTTCATCCCACAAGTAGTACTTTGCATCAGTGATTAATTTTTTTTTTGTTGCCTGTTGTACTCCTTGGGTATGAACCTTGTAGCTTTATAGTTTGCAATATCGGCAAACCATGGTGTTTCCTGGATGGCAAATAAATGCTCATCCGGAAAAGTATCAAAGATCTCAAGAGAGGGGAGGGACGTCCCTTCTACTGGCTCTATCCGGGATAGATGATCAGCCACTTGGTTCTCTGTCCCTTTTCTGTCTCTTATTTCTATATCAAACTCTTGCAGAAGTTCTGTTTCTCTCCAATCCTTTTTATGACTCAGGATCTCTTTCATGAACTTGGCATAAGAAGGTATTTGCTCAAGTGCCTCTGCAAATGGAATCTTTATTTCAAGAGTCCTGAGATAATCTGCAAAGCGAGAAAATTGCTTATCCTGCTCCTCTTTTCGGATTTTTTGAGGATAAGGTATCTTGGCTTTATATTCCTCAACCTTAGTTGATGTAGGTTTATTGCCTACAGAAGTGGTTGAAGAAGCCTTTTTAGAGGGGTTGTCATTAGCACTTGTGTGTGTCTGATCCCTCACTGGCAATTGAGTGCCAGAGTTAGAAGCTGGAGTGACGTTAGACGTCAACTCCTTGTCTTTTCCTGGCATCTGAATGCCAGAACTGTGCCCATTTTGGGCGTTCAATGCCAGATCCTGCCCATTTTGGGCGTTCAATGCCATATCCTTGCTTGTTTCTGGCGTTGAATGCCAGTCCTTGCTTGTTACTGGCGTTGAACGCCAGTCTTGGGCATGGTCTGGGCGTTCAGCGCCAGCCTTCCACCAAATTGCTGGCGTTTTAACGCCAGAATTACTTTTTCTTGGGCTCTTACTGTCCTCAGATGAATTTTGGGTGGTTTGCTCATTCCTTGGCTCTTTGCTGCCTTGAGGTGGGGTATTTAATGTTTTTCCACTTCTTAATTGAATTGCTTGGCATTCTTCTGTTATTTGTCTTGACAGCTGCTGCTTTGTTTGCTTCAATTGTTCTTCCATATTTATATTAGCCATCCTTGTCTCTTGTAGTTTATCCTTGAATTCGGCTAACTGCTTTGTTAGAAAGTCCAATTGCTGATTGAATTCAGCAGCTTGTTTTACAGGGCCGAGTTCAGCAGTTACTGTTTTAACCTCTTCTTTCATGGAAGGGTCACTGCTTAGGAACAGATGCTGATTCCTGGAAACTGTATCAATGAGCTCTTGAGCCTCTTCAATTGTCTTTCTCATGTGGATAGATCCACCAGCTGAGTAATCTAGAGACATCTGAGCTCCTTCTGCAAGCCCATAAAAGTTTTAAAAAGGATATGATGATTTTTGAAAAAGGTTTTAAAATTTAAAAAAAATCTGAATTTTTAAAGGTAAATTTCGAAAATTTGCTTTAAAATAGAGAGAAAAGTTATTTTTGAATTTAAAGAGGAGAGAGAAAAATAATAAGATGGCACAAGATTTAGGATTTTTAGATCTGATGCTCCTTGTTTTTGAAAATTTTGGAGGAAAAACACCAAGGTACACCAAACTTAAAATTTTTATAAAACTAAACTAAAATTTTCGAAAACCAAAAGGGAAATCAACAAGAAAACACCAAACTTAAAGTTTGGCACAAAATTTAATAGAGAAATTATTATTTTTGAAAAAGATTTTTAAAAAAGAGTATACCAAACTGCCACGGACTTAGACCAACGCTCTAGCCAATTGGGGAGTAAATGTAACACTTGTTTTGAAGAATTATAAAATTTTAACCAAGAACAATAATAAGAGACTCTAAACCAAAAAGAAAAATTTTCCTAATCTAAGCAACAAAATAAACCGTCAGTTGTTCAAACACGAACAATCCCCGGCAACGGCGCCAAAAACTTGGTGCACGAATTGTGAATCACACTTTTCACACTCGTACCACTAACCAGCAAGTGCACTGGGTCGTCCAAGTAATACCTTACGTGAGTAAGGGTCGAAT
>NC_029785.2:100901075-100927074 GCF_000816755.2 Arachis ipaensis | reverse complement strand
GCGCTGTCACCACACGGCTAATCATCTGCAGGTTCTCAGTCGTACCGGAATAGGATTTACTATCCTTTTGCGTCTGTCACTATGCCCAGCACTTACGAGTTTGAAGTTCGTCACAGCCATCCAATCCCAGAATCCTACTCGGAATACCACAGACAAGGTTTAGACTTTCCGGATTCTCATGAATGCCGCCATCAATCTAGCTTATACCACGGAGATTCTGATTAGGGAATCTAAGAGATATTAATTCAATCTGATGTAGAACGGAAGTGATTGTCAGACACACATTCATGGATTGAGGAAGGTGATTAGTGTCACTGATCATCACCTTCTCCATAGTTAGGCGCGAATGGATATCTTAGATAGGAACACGCATGTTTGAATGGAAAACAGAAATACTTGCATTAATTCATCGAGACACAGCAGAGCTCCTCACCCCCAACAATGGAGTTTAGAGACTCATGCTGTCAAAGAGTATAAAGTTTTGATCTAAAAATGTCATGAGATGCAAAATAAATCTCTAAAAGTTGTTTAAATACTAAACTAGTAACCTAGGTTTACAGAAAATGAGTAAACTATAACAGATAGTGCAGAAATCCCTTTCTGGGGCCCAGTTGGTGTGTGCTGGGGCTGAGATTAAAGCTTCTCACGTGCCTGGGGCTGTTTTGGGTGTTCAACGCCAGCTTTAGATCCTTTTCTGGCGTTGAACTCCAACTTGCAACTTGTTTCTGGCGCTGGACGCCAGAATTAGGCAGAGAGCTGGCGTTGAACGCCAGTTTACGTCGTCTATCCTTGAGAAAAGTATGAACTATTATATATTGCTGGAAAGCCCTGGATGTCTACTTTCCAACGCAATTGGAAGCACGCCATTTGGAGTCCTGTAGCTCCAGAAAATCCATTTTGAGTGCAGGGAGGTCAGAATCCAACAGCATCAGCAGTCCTTTTTCAGCCTGAATCAGATTTTTGCTCAGCTCCCTCAATTTCAGCCAGAAAATACCTAAAATTATAGAAAAATACACAAACTCATAGTAGATTCTAGAAATGTGGATTTTGCCTAGAAACTAATGAAAATAAACTAAAAACTAACTAAAACATACTAAAATCTATATGAAATTAACCCCAAAAAGCGTATAAAATATCCGCTCATCACTTGGCTTACCCATTCACTGTCTGAGATGGGATAGAAGATATCTGCCTCTAGTAGTCTGGTCACTTCCTTTTTGACAACCTCTAAGATAGTGGGATTCAGTCTTCTCTGGGGTTGATGAACAGGCCTAGCTCCCTCTTCTAAAAATATTCTGTGCTCACAAACTTGAGGATTGATGCCTACTATGTCTACCAAACTCCACCCAATTGCCTTCTTGTGCCTCCTCAGCACACTAAGTAACTGCTCTTATTGTTGAGAAGTGAGTTCCCGTGCAATGATAACTGAAAACTTCTGCTTGTCCTCAAGGTAAGCATATTTGAGGTGTGGAGGGAGGGGTTTTAATTCTAACTTCGGCTCATGGCCAGGCTCTGGATTGTCTGGAGTTGGTGACAATGGTAAAGTACTTTCATTGTCCTCAGAAAGTGTCCCCACACTCGGACCTTGTCCTATGTACTTCTCTTCTAACTCCTCCTGGTGAATTTCAGCTACGATTTCATCTATGATGTCAGACTGGAGGATAGAATGATCTTTTGGAGGGTGCTTCATAACTCCATTTAGATTGAAGCTTACTATTCGGCCGTCTATTTCAAAAGAGTATGTTCCTGAAAAAAGCATCCAATTTGAACTTCGAGGTCTTCAGAAATGGTCTTCCGAGTAGGATTGATGATGGCTTCTATGAGTCATTTTGGGGCATCTCCAGGATATAAAAATCAATGGGAAATGTGATCCCCTTAATGCCCACTAATACATCTTCAGCAACTCCAGCCACTGTAATAATGCTTTTATCTGCTAACACAAAACGAGATGCCGACCTTTTTAAGGGAGGGAGCCTCAAAATATCATATATAGACAAAGGTATTATACTCATACATGCTCCTAAATCACACATGCAGTCAGAAAATACCACACCACCAATAGTACAATTAACCATACATGGACCTGGATCACTACACTTTTCAGGTATACCTCCCATTAAAGCAGATATAGAACTAGCTAAAGGAATAGTTTCTAATTCATTAATTTTGTCTTTATGTATACATAAATCTTTTAGAAACTTTGCGTATTTAGGTACCTGTTGAATAACATCAAAAGGGGAACAGTTACCTCAACCTTTTTGAATATTTCTACCATTTTGGGATCAGGTTCCAACTGCTTCCTGGGCTTCCTTGCAAGTTGTGGAAATGGAATAGGAATGGCGTTTTCTACAGTGTCTGCGCCCTTTTGTGCTTCTTCCTGTGATTGAGCTTCTTCTTCTTCAGCCATGTCCTGTATGTCCTCTTCCTCCTCAACATCTTCTATTTTCACTACCTCTTCAGCTGATGCGTGTTCTGGTGGGTTTGGCTCTTCCTGATTCCTCTCTTGTAATGTGGTTCCGGATCTTAGGGTGATGGCATTAATGCTGCCCTTTGGATTAGGTAATGGTTGAGAGGGGATTCCACTGGAGCTCAAAGGTTGGTTATTGGAGTTATTCAGTGATCCAATCTGTGAGACAAGAGCTTGCAAGGTAGAGTTCAAACCATTTAGAGTAGAAGTAAGGTTGTTTTCCATGGCCTGTTGTCTCCGATCAATAGATTATAGTAACTCATCATTAGAAGATGAAGAAGGACAAGTGATCTGAGAGGTCTACTATTGGTTGTGCTGTGATCCTTGGAATTGCCTCAGGTGAGGTGCTTTGTAAGGCTGGTTCTGGTTCTGCTGCTTGTTGTTGTTATTATTCCACCTCTGATTTCCCTGATTGCCTCTGCCTCCTCTGTTATTGTTATCCTTCCAGCCCTGGTTAGAACTATCTCTCCAACCTTGGTTCGAATTGTCCTGCCATCCGTGGTTGTAATTGCCACCTTGATTGTATCCTTGATTGGGACGGTCATAGAAGTTATGAGTGGCTGCCACATTGTTGTCTTCTTGCTGGAGTTGCGGACATTCATCAGTATAATGGCATAATCAGCACAGATTCCGCACACTCTCTGTGGGACTAACTGTTGGCTTTGCTGTGGTGGAGAAGGTTGAGCTTGCTGAACTTGTTGTTGATTCAATTGCATCTGCTTCAATAAGTTGGTCATTTCACAGATACTCTGAGTTAGAGCAGCAGTCTCTCTGCTAGAGGATACTTCTGCAACAGCTTTTGAACGGCCTTGTTTCTGCCTGTGATTCCGAGTAGATTCAGCTAAGTCGCTGATCAATTGCCATGCCTCATCAGTGGTCTTGTACTTTTTCATAGACCCATTGCTAGCACTTTCCAATGTGGTCTTATCTTGGGGCCTCATGCCCTGTGTGACGTAGCCGAGCAACACTATCTTGTCAATCATATGGTGGGGACATGCTTCCAGAAGATTGTTAAAGCACTCCCAATATTCATAGAGAGTCTCAGATTCGTCCTGAACAATCATGGAAATATCTTTCCTCAGTTTATCAGTAACTTCAGCTGGAAAGAATTTTTCCAAAAATTCTCTTCTAAGCGTATCCCAGTCAGAAACAGTTGCTGCGGGTTGAGTGTAGTACCACTCTCTTACTTTTCCCTCAAGAGAGAACGAAAAAGCTTTCAATAGAATAGAAGTTTCATCTACACCATCATGCCTGACAGTAGAACAGGCTGCTTGGAAATCTCTCAGGTGCTTGATAGGCTCTTGAGCAGGTAAGCCATGAAACTTAGGCATCAAATTGAGGAGTACAGTTTTTATTTCAAAGTTTGTAGCCACTGCTGGGTGATGCACTTGAAAAAGTTGCATTGTAAAATCAGGGGGCTCCAGCCTCCTGGATAGTAATTCTTCTAGGTGCTGCCATGTCACCTACACGTAAATCAACCGAATCAGCAGAAAGGGAGCTTGTTTTTTCCTCAAGTGACGTTTCAGATTCGCCCTCGAAGAGGACTAACTGACGCCGAGCTTGCCTTATTCGTGAGATAGTTCTTTCAATCTCAAGATCAAATACTGGCAAGCTTGGATCAGGAAGTGAACGCGTCATTTAACGAAAGAAACATGTAGCTCATAGTAGCAAAAATAAAATAAAATGAAAATAAATAAATTCCAATCAATAACTTAGCACTCTATAGCAATTCTCCGGCAACGGCGCCAAAGATTGACGTGGCAGAAATTGGCGAGTAAAGAAATTGTTATAAGAGATACGTTGCAAGTACAGTTCTTAACCAACTGAAAATCCACTTATCAGTTTAGAAGGGTTGTCACAAAATTAAAATTAAAATCAAAATACTGGGAGTATGAATCCCAGGTCGTCTCCCAACGAGTTACAGAAAGGTGTGCTATTTTATTAATCAGATATTTTCTAAAATGGTTTGAGTTGATAAACAGGAAATTAAATTAGAGAATTTATCTAATTTTAAATAAAAACCTTGACTGGGAGTAGATTAGTTGGAAGCCCTATTCTTGTTGGAGTACTCTCAAGATTAATTGATAATTGAAGGTTATTCTGTTTAGTTATCCCTTACTAGGTAGAGGAAAGTCAAGCAAGTTGGAAAGCTATTTCTATTCACAACTTCCAATCCTCTCCCTTGGAAAGGATTAGTGTCAGTGACTAGAGGACAATATAACAATAAACTCAATTACAATTTTTCTCTTGAGCATTCCAACTCAAGGTCCTCCTTTCAATCAACTCCCAATCAAGTTATGGAACTACTCACTCATTATGAATGTAAACTTCATAACATAAGAAGGGGAAGTAAAGAAAGACATGATAAATAATAATCAAAAGATCAATTAAAAATAAAATTAGTTCTTGTATTAATAAATTCTAAAAATAATCCAATAATAATTTTGAATAAATTGAGGACATGGAAGAGTAAGAGATAAGTAAGGAAAACAAACTAGAATAATGAAGTTCTGACGGAGGTAATAACTCTTCTCAATATCCCAATCCAAAAAGCAATAAAATCAAATCCTAAGAACTATGAATGTGTAGAGAGAAAACCTAGAGGAGAGGAAAAATCAGATCTAAAACTAAGATTATGCGGAATGAATGTTGTCCTTTGGTCTCTGCATGTTCCCTGGCTCTAATATGCTTTTCTAGGCCAAAAATTGGGTCAAAACAGGGCCCAAAATCGCCCCTAGCGAATTCTGCAGATTCTGCAGATCGCGCATGTCATGCGATCGCGTCATCCAGCGTTTTGCCTTGCCATGCGTGTGCGTTGTCCACGCCTTCGCGTCACTGGTGCAGTTTCCAATCCGCGCGGTCGCGTGAGCCATGCGTCCGCGTCACTGCAATTTCCTCTATGTCGCGCGGTCGCATAAGCCATGCGTCCGCGTCACTTCTCGCTGGTTATCTCCTTAATTTCTTGTGTTCCTTCCATTTTTGCAAGCTTCCTTTCTAATCTCCAAGTCATTCATGCCCTATAAAGCCTGAAACACTTAACACACAGATCACGGCATCGAATGGAATAAAGAAAAATTAAAATACAAAATTAAAAGTCTCTAGGAAGCAAGTTTTCAACCATAAAGCATTTTTTGGAAGGAATTATAAATGCATGCTTATTTAATGAATAAGTGGGTAAAGATTTGATCAAACCACACAATTAAACACAATATAAACCATAAAATAATGGTTTATGAGTCTCTCAAGGAATTGCAGAGAAGTGTAGTTATTATTGGTTATGAGAAAGTATCTTTTTGGGTTTTTGAGATGTGGAACAAGGAATGTAAATAACAAGGAAATAAAACAATAATTAAGAAGAGTCCAAGAAAGGATTGATAATTGGAATTCCTATCCTCATTATTAATGTCAATTGTGATGGTAATTGCAAATTGCACTCGCTTAGTTAACCTCTAACAAATGAAGGAAAGTCAACTGAGAAAATCAACTTGTATTCACAAGTCCTAATCAAAGACTAGAGTTAGTGAAACTCAAGCCAACTAGCAAGTTTCAATCACCAACCAACAAGAGACTTATGATGATTCAAGAGTCTCCAATTAATCAATTCTAGCTAAGAATATAAAAATCTAACTTAAAACCCTCCCAAGCATTTTATCAAATACTTGGAAGGCACAACATAAAAACATAGAAAAATAATAGAGAATGTAAAATCTAAAACCAACAATTTCAAGCATCAATGATAACAACAAAAGAAGAAGCAATAAACATGAAATACCTCAAATTGCATTAAAAGAGAAATCAAATCTAACATGAGAATTCATAAACTAAATTTGCAACATAAAGCAATCAACAAGGGAAATAAATAAACTAGAATTCTAGAGCAAATAAAAGTAGAAGAGAAACTAGATTAAACTAAGATAGAAATCTGAAATTGAAAAGAATTAAAAAGAATCCTAAAACCTAGAGAGAGGAGAGAGCCTCTCTCTCTAGAAAACTACATCTAAAACCTAAAATTATGTGAATGAAAGTTGTCTCCCTGATTCCTTCACTCTGCAGCCTCTAATCTGTGTTTTCGAGCTTAGAACTAGGCCAAAAATAGCTCAAAAATCACATCCAGCATTTTCTGATACGTGCAGCACGTGGCTCAGTCACACGTATGCGTCACCCACACGTACACGTCGCTGAACTTTCTCAAGGTCACGCATATGCGTGATCCACGCGTGCGCATCGCCTAAGAGAATGGCAACTATGGCAAATTGCATATCATTTCGAAGCCCCGGATGTTAGCTTTCCAACGCAACTGGAACTGTCTCATTCGAACCTCTGTAGTTCAAGTTATGATCGATATAGTATAAAGAGGTCAGGCTTGATAGCTTAGTAATTCCTTCAATTTCTTGTATTCCTTCCACTTTTGCATGCTTCCTTTCCATCCTCTAAGCCATTCCTGCCCTATAAACCCTAAAAACACTTAACAAACATATCACGGCATCGAATGGTAATAAGAGGGGATTAAAATTAGCAAATTTAATGCCAAAGAAGCATGTTTTCAATCATAGCACAAAATTAGGAAGAAAAATGTAAAACATGCGAATTCTATGAATAAGTGTGAGAATAGTGGATAAAATCTACTCAATTAAGCACAAGATAAACCTGAAAAATGGGGTTTATCAATCTCCCCACACTTAAACATTAGCATGTCCTCATGCTAAGCTCAAGAGAAGCTATAAAGGAGTGAAGAGGAATGGTAAAACTTATGAAATGCAACCTATCTATATGAATGCAACTAAATATAAAAATACTTCTACCTACTTGGTTAAAAGTAAACAAATTCTCCAAGACAAACATAAATCAGATTCCACTAATTCAAATCACACAATAAGAGACAAGTAAACTTGTAAGAAGATAGCTCATGAAAGCCGGAAACACAGAATCAAGCATTGAACCCTCACTGGAAGTGTATATGCACTCTAATCGCTCAAGTGTCTAGGGTTAATTCACTCTAATCTCCTCTAGTCATGCTTTCTAAAACTTTGTTCTTCATCTAACTAATCAACAAATATTTAATGTACAAATGCAAACATCATGAGGGCTTTTTAAGGTTGTAATGGGGCTAAGGTAAGGGTGAGGATACATGTATGGCCAAGTGAGTTATACTTTGAATCTTTGACTAACCTAAATTTTCACCTAACACACACACACATACTCTATATAATTCTAAAATCAAGCCTAGCTACCCAAAATCCCACTTTTTCATCACATACTCATGTATCAATTTTTAATTCCACCACATATGCATTGATCTTTTTATTGGACTTAACATTGGGGTAATTTTATCCCCTATTCATAAGTATTTTTGGTTTTTTTTATTAATTTTTTATTTATTTTTTTAATGAAAGCATAATATATCAATGCATATGGTTTTTCAATTTTCACATGAGTAAGCACCCAAATTCCCAATATTTTTGTCAATAAAACACAACACATTCTCATCAATCCAAGTTCCCACAATTCCCCACACTTAATTGACACACAATCTCTATCTTAAGCTAACTAAAGATTCAAATGGGATAATTAATTATTTTTCTGCTTAAGGCTAGTGATGTGGTAAAATACAGAACAAATGGGATTAAAAGGCTCAAAGTGGCAAATAAAGGTAAATGGGATGGTAGGTTATTTGGGATAAGTGAGCTAATAACAATTGATGGCCTCAATCATATGTATGCATGCAAATACACTAAACAATGGACATATAAAATGGAACAAACTATAGATTGTAATCATAGAGAAGAAATCATACAAGAATAAAAATCATGGTTAAATAATGTAACCATATAATTAAACTCAAAATCTCACAGGTTGTGTATTCTTAGCTATAAACCATGTTCGAAATTAAAATCTTTAAACAAGTTTAACAAAAAAGTTTTAATTTAAATTAGTGAAATGCTATAAAAAGGGGTCTTGAAAAAGAACTTATCACTCCAACCAAGTAGTGGTAGAAGAACATGCACAAAATCAAACAAACATGCAATCAAACATGCAAATGCAACAACTAATTTAACAAGGAAAATTAAACATTGGTGTTGAAATAAGAAATAACTAACCCACGGAAGTCAGTATCGACCTCCCCACACTTAAAGATTGCACCGTCCTCGGTGCATGCTAAGATGTGCAAATAGACGAGTGGCTCCAACTGACGCTTTTTCCAAAGAATGTGCGTAGGAACTTGTTTGTCGCCCCACGTAAAAGTTTTCCATTTCCCTTCTTAATGGCCATCCTGAAAGAAGAGAAAAGGGAAGAAAAGTAACCCAGGAACAAAGATAGAAAATAAATAAAATATGGGTGGGTTAATGCCAAATAATGAGGGTCTCAACTACATGGTAGCTACAACATGTAAGTGAGAAAACAGTAGAAGTAAATGGCATATCAATAGTGAAAAAATTACAACAATGGGGAAGAGATAGTGGGTAATGAAAGACAATATAAATTCATGTCAATGTAAAAGGAATACATGTATCATAAAAAATTGGCATTGACAGATAAATATTATCACCCAATAGTGTAAAACAAGTCACTAAGCACCAAAATAATACCAAAAAAGGTACAACAGTTGAATAAGAACATTTAACACCAACGGAGAAAATAATAAACATAGAAAAGAAAATAAAAACATGAACAAAATTAAAATGCAAGGAAGAAAAGTATGCAAATAAATTAAGTAATATAGAATGAAAGAGAATAAGGATGAGAAGTTAAAGAAATGAAGAAAAAGAAAGTAAGAAAGGATGAAGAAAGAAGAAGAAAGGAGAAGGAAATGAAAAACAGGACACGACGCGCACGCATGCATCACGCGTGCGCGTGAAAACAGAATTAGCCATGCGACGTGTAAGCGTCGCCCACGCGTACGCGTGGGTGGCCAAAAATGCACACTGACACGTGAGCGTCGGTCACGCGTACGCGTGACTGCTCGCGCGATTCCAGCACAGTGGCAGCCCAACTTTCTGTTCAATTACCTTACTACGCCGATTTTTCATTCCACGCGTACGCGTCACTTACGCTTACGCGTGGATTGGCAAAAACTCTTGGGACACGTACGCGTGGGGCACGCGTACGCGTGGGTTGGCTTATGCGCCAGGCACCCCTCCCGCATCGTTCCAGCACAACTCTCTATCCATTTTCTCAATATTACGCGCTGACACATGACGCGTGCGCGTCATCGACGCTTACGCGTCGAGTGCAATTTTTTTTAGTAATAATAAACCAGAAATTAATAAGCAACTAAACCATAAATTAAAAGAGATAAACATAACTAAAAATGAAAATATAACTTATTACTAACATAAACAAAAAGGGAAATTAGAAAGAATTTACCATGGTGGGGTTTCTCCCACCTAGCACTTTTAGTTAAAGTCCTTAAGTTGGACATTTAGTAAGCTCCTTGTCATGGTGGCTTGTGCTTGAACTCATCTTGGAACTCCCACCAATGCTTGGACTTCCAATAAGCTTTATCATCTCCAAATAAATTCGCTAAGCCTTGATGAAGTTCTCCACAAGCTTCGAGCTCCCAAAGTTGATCCTCTTGTATGTCGGGATCCCAAATCTTATTTCTACACCCGTTCTTAAGTTGATCATCATGATTCCATCCGGGTGGTTTAGCCTTGGAATTCTCATTTAAGCACCCAAACATCCTCCTAGACCCAATCAATTGAGAATTATACCAACCCTTGCAATTAAGCCTTGAGCTTCCAACCATAACAAACCTAGGATGGTATTGCCAACCACTAACCATCTCCCTTTTACTCTTAAAACTACAGATAGCTCTAAGTTGTTCATCCATTTCAAGCAGACCATATTCAAGTGGGAAGGTAGATTTTAAGGATAAGAATTTTACCCACTTGAATGTTGTGTTGGATGGTAATGGCTTGGGGGGAGGTATCTCCAGTGGCGGCCTTGCCAATGTATGCTTCACTCTCTTGGGCTCCTCTTTGATGATCTCCACCTCTTGACAAGCTTCTGCAACATTGACCTCTTCTTTAAGTCCAATGGGGGAGGATTCAATTGTAGATAGGAATTTATCAATGATTGAATCCATCTCTTGACCAACCTCTTCAAGGTCTCCAACTATAATATTTCTTGGAGGTTGTACACCCTCCTCAGCATCAATTTCAAGCTCTTTGGAGGGAGGTTCTATGACTGGAGGTTCCCATGGAGGTTCCGCATCCCCTAAATCTTCAACCACTTCCTCTTCTTCAATAATTTCGGTTTTCTCCACTTGCTGTAGTATAAAATCTAACTCCTCCTTGATAACTTCCACCTCTTGACAACTTTCTTCAATTCCCCTTAATTCTTCAACTACTCCTTCATCTTCAAGGATCTCTCCTACCTCCACTTTTTGGGCCTCCTCTTGCTTCTCTTGAAGTATGTATACGTGAACCCGATCCATTACGTCCCTAAGACGATCCCTTCTCTCTTGTTCCATGTCAATAGCGTAATTGGGATCATGTTGCTCTTGGATTGATAGATATGGGTGAAAAGTAAGTGCACCAGAGCTTGAGGGTTGAGTATTGGGGGTAAAGGAAAGATCCACATGGGATATAAGAGCTTGGAGAGTAGAGGTGAAACTGATGAGAGCAGAGGTAAGTGTTGTTTGAAGCTCCTGTTGCCCTTGGCAAATAACACTAAAGGTATAATCTTTAGGAGCTTGGGGTGGATAGGAGGGTTCATCTGTTGGGAGAAAAGGCTCATAATATGGAGGTGGTTCTTCTTGATAAGGGTATGGAGATGGTATATATTGAGGTGGTGGTTCTGGGTATGGTTCACATGGTTCGTATGGTGGTTGGTGTGGTGGATAAGGGTTAGAGTCATATGGAGGTGAATAGTGGAAAGGGGCTTGTGCGTATGGTGGTTCAAAGCTATATTGAGGAGGGGGTTCATAGGCATATGATGGGACTTGTTGGTAACTACAAAGGGGTCCACCAAATCCATTGTCTTGGTATGAACCTTGAAAAATGGCTCTTGCTCATAGTAGGTTGGAGGGGGTTGTTGCCAAGAGGGTTGATCAAATCCTTGTAGCTCCTCCCATCTCTGATTGTCCCAACCTTGATGCATATTCGCATTATAGCTTCCATTTCCTACAACATAATTTGAACCAAACTCATAGTCAAAGGGGTGAGAATTCATAGTAGCAAATAAAAACAAAAGCTAATAGAAAATACGCAATAAAATCCTAAAACTAACAAAAACTAACAAATAACCAAAATGCAAATATGTACAATAACCAATAATAAGGCACACATTTGCAATTCCCCGGCAACGGCACCAAAAATTGATGGGAAAAAAATCGTCGGTAAAGAATTTCACAAAAATAATTGCGTTGCAAGTATAGATCTAAACCGACAATTCAACCTCAATCAAATTTAATTTGTTTGTCACTTAAGCAAATCCAATAAAAATAAACCGAAGTATTTAAACATCGGGTCGTCACTTAAGGAATTGCAGGGAAGTGTAGTTATTATTGGTTATGGGAAAGTATCTTTTTGGGTTTTTGAGATGTGGAACAAGGAATGTAAATAACAAGGAAATAAAACAATAATTAAGAAGAGTCCTAGCAAGGATTGATAATTGGAATTCCTATCCTCATTATCAATGTCAATTGTGATGGTAATTGCAAATTGCACTCGCTTAGTTAACCTCTAACAAATGAAGGAAAGTCAACTGAGAAAATCAACTTGTATTCACAAGTCCTAATCAAAGACTAGAGTTAGTGAAACTCAAGCCAACTAGCAAGTTTCAATCACCAACCAACAAGAGACTTATGATGATTCAAGAGTCTCCAATTAATCAATTCAAGCTAAGAATATAAAAATCTAACTTAAAACCCTCCCAAGCATTTTATCAAATACTTGGAAGGCACAACATAAAAACATAAAAAAACAATAAAGAATGTAAAATCTAAAACCAACAATTGCCAGCATCAATGATAACAAATAAAAGAAGAAGCAATAAACATGAAATACCTCAAATTGCATTAAAAGGGAAATCAAATCTAACATGAGAATTCATAAACTAAATTGGCAACATAAAGCAATCAACAAGGGAAATAAATAAACTAGAATGCTAGAGCAAATAAAAGTAGAAGAGAAACTAGATTAAACTAAGATAGAAATCTGAAATTGAAAAGAACTAAAAGGAAATGAAAGTTTTCTCCCTGATTCCTTCACTCTGCAGCCTCTAATCTGTGTTTTCGGGCTTAGAACTGGGCTAAAAACAGCCCAGAAATTGCCCCCAGCATTTTCTGATACGTGCAACACGTGGCTTAGTCACGCATACGCGTCACCCACGTGTACGCGTCACTGAATTTTCGCAAGGTCACGTGTACGCGTGATTCACACGTGCGTGTCTCCTAACAGGATGGCAACTATGGCGAATTGCATATCATTTCGAAGCCCCGGATGTTAGCTTTCCAACACAACTAGAACCGCCTCATTCAGACCTCTGTAGCTCAAGTTATGATTGATTTAGTACGAAGAGGTCAGGCTTGACAGCTTAGCAATTCCTTCAATTTCTTGTATTCCTTCCACTTTTGCATGCTTCCTTTCCATCCTCTAAGTCATTCCTGCCCTATAAACCCTAAAAACACTTAACAAACATATCACAGCATCGAATGGTAATAAAAGAGGATTATTTAAGGCCAAAGAAGCATGTTTTCAATCATAGCACAAAATTAGGAAGGAAAATGTAAAACATGCGAATTCTATGAATAAGTGTGAGAATAGTGGATAAAATCTACTCAATTAAGCACAAGATAAACCCTAAAAATGGGGTTTATCAGAGGTCATGGTTGACAGCATCATTCACCTTCTTCTCTTTTTCTGCAGAAACTCCATCAAATCCAGCCGAATGCTACATAAAATAAACAGAATTGCACACGACTCAAAGTAGCATCCATAGTGGCTAAAATATAATTAATTCTTGATTAAACTCAACAAATTGAATGTAAATTCACTAGGAAAAGATAGGAAAGATGCTCACGCATCAGCTTGTACTGTTTCTTGGGTTTCCATTGTCGTAGGTTTTGATCGGGCCATCAGTTTTTTTAGTAAGACTATTTTGTTCTTTTCTTACTACAGGAGGGTAGGCCAAACTGTTCACAGAAGGTGCCTAGATCTTTTTTGTTTTGGGCCTTTTCACGGGCTAGTCGCCTCTGAATTTTGTCATCTTGACAAATTTTTAAGGCAACTTTTTGGACATAAGAAATTAATTGGCCATAACTCAAAGAATCATATGGAATAATTCCATCCGGAGTTAAACTTCTGATTTTGTCCCTAACTTTATCTCCCAGTGATCTTGGGAGTCCGGCTAAGAACTTTTCTTTCCAAAATGACTGTTGGCTATCTTCTCTGGTGAAGACTCTGGTTAAGAAGGTATCTTTATACCACTTGAAATTGGACAGGAATTTGCAGTTAAGATTGGACAGAAGTTCAGCAGACCAATCTTTCCACAAAGATGGATCTCCTATGAAATGGTTTACTATAGTAAAGATCAAGGTGCTAACAGCATCAGGGATGGTTTTCCCATTCTCATTAAGAATAGGTTCACCATTATCATTGGTTTTAACAGCTGATAGGATAGCATCTTTTTCATCATTTGTGAGATAATTATCCACCATCCTTTAAGTTGCCCTGAAAATTCTGACACAATAACATTTGCTATTGCTTCTTCAGAACTTTCATGGGCCGTTTGGTAGGTCTTACATACCATTGTCATATGTTGTAACATATGCATGATGTTATACTCCGTTTTTCCATCTATGTTCCATTCATAGATGTTGTTCGCATTGAAGCTGTTGAAGCCTATCTCTCTGTCTTCCAAAGCTAGGTCAGGAGTAGTAGTTTGGAGATGATAGTGTTGATAAGGTTTAGTAAGACCTTTCCATTTTATAATAGAATTGGTCATGATAGAGTTGATTCTGGGTGAATCTGAACCATTGTCTGAGTCTTGCGACTCTTCATGGAGAACATTAATGGACATTTTAGCTAAATGCCTAGTAACTCTTGTGGATGATTTAGTGGTTTGAGGAGTGTCAGGGATGGTCATTTGGCTGAGAAGATTATCTATTTTGTGTATAAGATCAGAAGTACCTGAATCTTGTTTGAAAATAAAAGATTTGAGGTTTTGTCTAATCTTTTGGTTAATCTTAAAAGGTTTAAACAAAGCTTTTTCTAAAGGTTTAGGGGATTCATGGGTACTGACACTTGGAGAGCTAAGCTTTTGGCCTAAAGTTTGGAGATATTTGTTGGTATAGTTGGCATGTTCCATAATATTCTTGATATCTTTAGGCCCATTGGGTTCGTCTAAATTTTTTGTTTTGAAGGGTGAGGCCATGACAAGAGTTTGTTTAGTATCCATGTTATTTGTAAGAATGAACTTTCTTGTTGGGGAAAATTCTGACTTAACCAATTTCCCCTCCTGGATTTTCCAGGTGGAAATAACGTTCGCAGAATGAGATGTACTAATATCTACTTTAAAAGGATAGTCTATATTATTTTTTGTGTTGTAAGTATGGAACCATTCAAAGAAAGGAATGTGCATCTTGGCTTGATTAAGGAAGTGATAATATTGTTCCCGAAAATATGAAATTTGATGTGCCTTAAAGGTTTGCAAGTACCATCTTTTCTGAAGTTCCCATTCTTTAGAGTTGATGTTCCTTCGCAAGGCTTCCCTATCTATGACAAAGTCTTCAGTTAAAATGGACATCATCATTTAAGGAGGAATATGTTGGGGATTGAATAGAATGTTCATCTATATCCTCTTCTTTTTGGTAAACATGTCTAGGAATACTAGAGTTTGTTTGTAACCATGTAAGGTTGATTTTCGGGTTGGCCATCCTAATTTGTGAATTAGGAAGATAGGAATGAGATCTTATAGAGAAAGACCTCCTTGTTGAGGCGAAGTAAGATTTGTAAGTAGATGAAACTTCAGACCTCGAGGAAAAAGAATTTCTTCTATCAAAGAAGATTTCTAGCTTTCCAGTCTCATCTTATTTAATTTCTTGTAATTGGGGGATTATCTAGGTAGAGTAGGTATAGCACGCTCTATAGCCCAAGATTCAGGGAGATCAATTTCATCCAATTTAATGAGACGAGGTATAGTAACGTTTGCTTTGGTCATATCTGTGATAAAAAGAGTTGTCTCATGGTCGGTTATTTTTAAAAGGACTCTAGAGTTACAAGTGTTCATGACTTTGTACTGAATCCTATAAATTAAGGCTGTAGGAATGGATCCTTCCTTCATGTCAAGGCCATGAAGTTGGATGTTGAGAAAGAGTGAGTCTAAGATATTTCGATCTAACAAACTCACAGTTTTGTTGGGGAAGCAATTGAAATAGACTGGACCGTGTCCTAGGCTTGTTTCAACAGTTCCTATAATAGAATCATGAAAGTTGTTATGCCTAACATCTCTTAGACACATAAGAATGGAAGCATTTAAACCTTCTCTAATGAGTGGTTTAACTATAACCTGAACACATCCTATATGAAGATATTTATATTTACAGATATGTTCTTGGATAGATTGTTTGTTTAAAAGGTGAAATTCCTCACCAGACTTTGGTCCAAGAGGAATATTGTTCTCGGCAGTTTTGATAATATAATCAGATTTGCCGGCACATTTGGTTTTCCTCAGGAACGTAGAGTTCATCTTGGGGAATGTTTGGTATTTTCCAGTTGTCTATAGCCTGATTGATATCTTCGAAGCATACTTCTTCTTCAAAGATGTTATGTTTTGGAGAGAGTTCCTCCGGACGAGTTACTTTCTCAAAAAGAACGCTGGATTTTGTGTGGGATGAAGAAGGACGGTGTGTAAAACGACGAGAGAGGTTGCGAAAAAAAGACATTTTTAAAACTTACTAATATCATTGTCCTCCTTTGGTTCCGTAGGAATATGCCGATTAACAATAGACCACCACTCAGCCAATGAATACTGGATTTTAACTCCTTTTTTTTAACGGAATACCTAATTTTGCAGATCCATAGCCACCAGAAACTCTTAGTGTTTTGTTCTTATCATTTGTAGGAAACCAACCAAAATAGCCTTACTGCCCCAACAATGGGTCTTACTGCTACTACCTTATAAATGATAAGAAGAAACAACCTGTACTTCCAGATCTGGGAATTAGCTTTAAATATTTATAAAGGAAACATAAATATTTATAAACATATATCAGTATTCATGTGGATCAGAGTTAGTCTATTGTTAATAAGAACATTCATACTTCCCCTCATAATATATATATATATTAGCATAATGTCTAGCAACTAATTATATTAATTAGCAAATACAAAACTATGAAAAAAAAAATAAAATGTATACCTCTGTCTAAATTCCTTAACCTCTTGAAGGTCAGCATTAATGTATAAGCTCGAGTTATAATTTGTATTAGATATGCCCATAGTTCCTATAAAAGAATAAATGAATAAAATACGATGACACTAATATTTGAATAGAGAGTACTTAGGTTACATTATTGGATAAATTAACATGTAGTTTAACATGTATGAAGACTTAAATAAATGAATAATTTATACTTGAGGTGAAATAAATAGTTGTAGGATGATTATAAATTCAGTAGAAGGCTATTTCTCCATGTGTTTTACCAGTTTATTAGTAAAATTCTCCCACAAAGTACACCTTATTTTACCCTTAGATTTATATAAACCGATGGATATAGTGATGACAACTAATGAATAATTTGTAAATAACAATTAAAAAAAATCCATCTCAACTTAAATAAACATACTTCATATCATCAAGCTCAATCATCATGTATATAGACTTCTTTCCATTTTTTTAACTCTATTATATCACCCTTTCTGGTTAACAATCCAATGACATCTGTATAAAAAAAAACTCATAAGACCATAACGATGTTATAATCACATAACTAAAAAAAATACAACAAATAATGATATTTGAGATGTACATATCAAGTGAGATTGGTGATTATCATGATTAAGTATCATTTCATTTGAGACAAAGTGAAAAACATTGTTAGGAAAGTTAATATCCCCTAACGAACGATATTGAGTTTCCCTCTTGAAGAAAATACGGAGAGCATGGGTTGTTGGCTTGTACTTCTGATCATTAAGTTCAAGTGAGAAATTAGCAATAGAGTACACCTTACCCTCAATTAAATCATGTTCAAAGAATCCCCTCAATTAGCAATAGAGTACATCTTCTAACAGAACACTGTATCCGATGGCCCTAAAAAATTAACAAATTGTGCCAAAAAAAAAAAGAATTAAAATGAAGGATTGCATAATTACATGTTTTATATTTCTCATATGAATTAAAGGAATTCATGATAACAAAAACTTACTAATTCATCCATAACAACCAGCTTCAAGTTGGGCTTCTTAAACTTCTCTTCACCTATAGTAATATACCATATTTTAATAACACGAATTTTGATACGCCAAACTTGATTAGTAGTAGTAAGGTCAAGATCTTTAAGCATGTTGAATGGAGATGTCATACTACAATGATTGAAACAAATACTACTAAGTGTATAAATATAAAATGGATTTTTATAAGATGCAAGTTTTTTTTCCAAAAGCCTAATAGGATTGCTAGATGACAATGAGATTATATAGAAGAAGATATATATGCAAACTATAAACATATATTCATGATAACTACCAAAAAGAATAAATATTAAATGATATTTAATAACATGAATGATGAGTTGCTTGAAAAATGTTAGTGAATATTGATGAATTCATTAATTATAGCTTACTGTCGTAAGAATAAAAAAGCTAGATTCATCAATGCATGTTGAACATGTTGCTTATTCAAGACACTTTACCTAGAGAATAAAAAAAATAAATGATTATTTCAAGCAAATGGTGTCCCAAAATCTCATCTAAGTTAAGCTGAAGTTATAAGAAAGTAGATTATGTGATAAATTTCAGGTAACAGTTACCAAAAGTATAAATGACTTTATCTCTTTTGCATCTTCTTACAGAATCATTTATGTGATATGTGATTTATGTGATCATGTAAAAGAAATAATTTTTTTATTATAACTCTTATAATAACCCTTATAATTATAATCAAGTATGGGTAAATAGTGAATGAATGTGTTTACAGATAAATCTGCTATTAATTAATAAATGTGCTATTAACTACTTATAAGGACAATACATATAATTCTAAAAATACTTCTATTCAGTTTTATACAAAGTGGATGTTAAGGGATTAATTGTTAATTGTTGTGCCTTAAAAGAAGATCTAGAATTCATATGTATTAGAGTTTTATTCAATTTGATAAAGATTGTAATCATAATAATAACAATAAAATTATAACAATCTTAAGACTCGTTTCATTTATTTCAATCTTAAAACAAAACCTGCAATCTAGTTGAATGGTGGAAGAATTAAACATAAAATTGAAACATTATAAAACATCTAAAAGATTATTGAAAACCGAATACAAAGCAATAGACCACATGAAAAAACATGATGATCCCAAGATTGTAACTGAATAAGTTCACGATGCTTGGTTTAATTTTCAAATATAAAATTTGTATATAGATAAAAACTACATGATATGTGACATTAAATTAATACAGATACACACAGTAAAAAAAGGATAAAAGTAAAATAAATACCCATAACAAACATGTTCAACTGTAATAGACATAGAATGTCTAACAAATTCTGATTAAGAATTACTGAAACAATAAAAAAAATTTAATCTCTTAATAATTGGAAACAAAAACTGTAAAAAGAGTGCAAGTAGGAATAAAAAAAAGAAAATTAAATTATATGAACAAATTAAGGAATAGTTAAATCTTAATTGTAGACAACAAAAAATCAAGGGGAAAAGAATCTATAGATATTGAAGCATTATATAATGTATTATAGATTATTGAAAAGAGAATAGAAAGTAGCAGACCACATGAGAACACATTCACCATGATGATCGGAAAATTCTAACTGATTAAAAGCATGATGAATCATTTTATTTTCAAATATAAAATTTGTATATAGATTAGAACTACATGTTCTACGACATCAAACTAAATATAGATATACAGAGCAAAAAACAAGGGTAAAATTAGAATAAATAACCATCACAAACATGCTAAGGTTATATATAGAATGTCTATTACATCCTGATAAAGAATTATAGACAAAAAAATAAAATTTAAACTCTTAATAATCTTTAACAGAAACTGTAAAAAAGTTCAAGTAGGAATCAAAACAGATAAGTCAAATATTGGAACAAATTCAATAATGGTGAAATCTTAATCTTAAAAAAAAGCAGGGATAAATAAAGAAACACCAATCAGAAACACATTAGTCTACTATTAAACTGCAACATTGCATTGAATATAGGTTATACCTAACAAAAACACATAAATAAACCCCAAAAAAAGAACATTATACAGCTAACGATATATAGTGGCATTAACTTGTAATAGCAAAGCTTTACATTCCAGAATTCTAGTTACAAATTTGTAATAGAGAACTTCTAATCACAATTAACTAATGGGATAAAATAGCAATACTCATTACTGTCTTATCAATAAAAGATACACTAAACCTAACAACACTGCCACCCTTCAATTTATTTCTTTGACAATATCTAGATCAACCCTTCCTGATGAATACACCATTAGGCCTCTCAAAATTCCTTCTTAGTTTCATCACATAAAAAGATCTGTTACTTTGTTTAACCTTGATCTTATCAAGCTTAGGTGGGAAAGCCTTCGTTGCGAATTTGGCCAATAGCAGCTGATAAATTAAAGATAAATGGAAACATAATCAACAAAGTGACTTTGATGGCATGGAAATTAGTCTTTTAGAATAAAATTGAAATAAAGAATTTACCAAAATACATACCATTGAATAATGGTCAGCCTGGTATGGTGTAACAACCTTAACAATAGAATAAACCAAAGGAGTTGCATTTGATTTAATGGATGGAAAGAGGTTACCTGATAATGGATTCGAATTATTGTTCGCAACCGTTACTTCCAAATGGTCCAATGCAACATGCATTTCTTCTAAAGATACCAAATTATTCTCATATACTTCCTCTACACATGGAGTAAAATGAGATATGTTTACATTAGAAGGGTTTTGGGTACATTCTGATTGACTAAATCTCCAAATAAAATAGTTCATAAGATGATTAGAAAATCTTAAAGTTTGCATAAAAGACAAATCATTCTGAACAATGAAAGGAATTTCATTGGACAATATTGAAGGCATCAATAGATGATTTTCAGATGAAGGTTGATCTATTGATTCAATCATTTCATCAGGAAGATCCGTTGGAAATGCAGGAGTTATATCAATTAAAGGAATGTATAAGCCCCCCTCAATTAATCCATGAGCAGTTGAATCCACATTGTTTTCATGGACGGATAATTTCTTCTTATCCAATAAAGACTTGAAGGGGACTATATAGTTAGAAACTACGTGCATGTTATGGTCCATTGCTTGATCAATAAAAAATTTGTCACGACCAAAGTATTTCACCTTCAGCCAACCACCATAGTTAAGACGATATCTCTCCAATAGTTGCTTATAACCTTGAACTATGATGGCAGTTTGATCCCTTTTTTGAATTGTTATGTTGATCCCATCACCATTAGCATCGATGAACAACAAAGAGTTAGATATAACGTACTTAAAGCTCCTATAGAACAATGCAGGGATCTCTCCAACGTCTTGAATTTGTATAATGACAAAAAAGAAGAAATGATAATCAAATAAAAATAATGGGGAGAAAAAGATAAAACTGAAAAATAAATAAAACTATTTAAAAAATTGAAAGTATTATGTGAGATCAAGTGAAGGATAGTATATAATCATATCAGGATTAATTTCCAAAAAAAAAGGAGCCTGAAAGTAGTTGTCATACATCTTGGCAGATATGGAAAAAGAAAATGAACAGATAAGAAAAGAAAATGGTAATTTTAAGGAGAGTATTGGATATTTATTCAGAAGGAGTAAGGATAATTAAACCATGTTAATCTCCTTGCATTAAATTGAAAAGTGGATACCTATTATATTAAAGCAACATTCCACCCAATTAACTGAAATGCAAAAGGCACGCGGCATGATTCAATTACGATTATCAAAGGAAATAAAAAGGGTACGTGTTGAAGATACAAGTAGAAATGATTACAAAAATACATTGTAAATCATACATACACAGAGGTCATAAATGAATTAGGGAACAATAAAGATCTAAAAAGCATGAAAGAACAAATACAAACAAAAGTTGATGAGAAAGCAAATGAAATTAAACATGAAATGAATGAAGGGTTATCTTATTTAGAAGTACAGAATAAAAAAATATAGAATAATATTAGTACTCTAAAATTATATGGAAATATTTATGATTTTATTTTTTAAAAAATGATTTATTAATTATATAAAAATATTAGTCTCTAATAAAAAAAATTATTGCTAAGATGAAATATTGATAATATGCATTATAAAACACATAATGCGTAATGATTTATAAAATTAATTATCTTCATAACAGTTAAAAGATTTAAATGTTAAATATGTATTATTTTTTAAAATACTAAAAAGATAAATTACAAAATATTGAAAATCATATTGCATTTCTATTAAACTTTTAGACAAATTGTTAAAGATTGCAACCATAATCATTAGAGTACTAAAATATGTATTCAAATCGTTTCATTTATTTCAATTTGTAACGAAAACTGTAATCTCGTTGCAATGGAGAAGAATTAAATATAAAATTGAATTATTATAAAATGTTTAAAAAATTACTGAAAATCGAAGAGGATAATTAGAAGGAAGAATTAAATTTTTTAATTTTTTTAAAATAAATTAAAATTTTTAAATATTCATGTTGTCAATCAAGAAGAGAGTTAAATAATAAAAAAACTAAAGCACTTGGCAATTAGATTGAAAGAAAATATAATTTTATCAATACAATCATCTATAAGACATAAGCCTTATTACTTAGTGCACACATGCATAGGGACACAGTAGTGGAATTAATTGGGTAACTAGATAGCATATGAAGTAATTTGTTTGTTTTAAAAAATAATAATTGTAGCTTATATAGACCATAAGTAGATTTAAATAAAATGAAATTTGATCAAAATGTCACTGACCATAATAAAAGTAAGTACAAAAGCATGGTATTCTATTTTATTAATGATTAAATTTAAACTAAATCATCAACACTCGTGTCAACAATTACTTAATATGGCAACAATGTACTTATATATTCTATAAACTTTAGAAACAACATTGGTCTCTCATTTGATTTACAATAAAAATGAATGATAGAACAAATTTAATATGTATATACAAACTATTTTCTAATGGATTGAAGTTGAGAAGCCTCTCAAAGTACTCATTTGGAGTTTCAGTTGTATCACTTGTATAGCAAATCTTTCAAAAGGACTAAAGATTACTACTTCCCTGCATCCAAGTCTGAAAAAGGCAAGTGCTACCAAACCAAACCTGTTATCCAAAGAAACAGATAGTATACAATTTTGATTTCTATAGATTGTTATAAATAAAATGTCTCTTTGGCAAAATGTAACATGACATGTATGGTTCAGCTAAACTACCAAAAATAAAAAACAAAAGATATTTAAATAGTAAACACACCAATAATAACATGAAGAGAAGTTACAAATTCCAAAGAAAATATAAAATCCAAGAGAGGAATGGGAAAAGGTGGAACTAAGATGATAAACAACATGGATTAAGGTGTTCAAGATACACGTGCTAAAGGCATTTTCAGTTTAGTAAATCAACAAACACCACATATGCATTCCAACCCAAAAAGTTAAGTTTTCTAGCAAGTACAAGTATAGTATACACAATAATAACACAAATACACAATCATCATATCACAGGATTTTATTAAAATTGATAACCTATGAAGTAGACGTTCTAAGTATAGAAGGCTTAAGGGCACTATAGAGACCACTCCAACCCTCACTTCCAATTACCCGACCAAAAAAATACAAAATTTATAATCAAATTAAAATATGATTCGAATAAGGAAAAAATAAAAGACAACAAAATAAAAATAGGAGAATAAAATTAGAATAAAAATATGAAGAGTGCCAGGAGCAGAAGTAGTGACTGTATTGGAGGACTTAAGAAGCACCCTGCTTGTTCTTCTTTACAATATTTGTAAGTAATTGGTAATAATTGCAAGTAACTTATTTACTTCAAGAATTTTATAAGTCATTAGTTAAGATCATGTTACATTATTAGAATTATAAGCAATTATTATGTTATTGTAAAACTTTTTAATATAACAGCACTTATAAAAAGTAGCCACCACACATAGAATACAATACATATAAGAAAAAAAACTAAATAAAGGACAATTATTTGCAACTTTCATTTTAATTTGAGGAGTGTCGATTAAAAAGTCTGCTGCATATTTTATATTTCCATGTCAATTGGCATGGTTATGAGAAAAGAGTGCATATAACCCATCATAAGTTGTGAGAAATTAACAATTATAATTTAAACCATAAAATAAATTAATAAGTGGGCAAGTGAAAATAGGATATGGGAGGGATAGCTTATGCATTTGTTTTAATCCAGAATCAAGAAAAATTATGGTGTAAATTTCTCTAATTGAAACCAATTAAATAATATGATAATCCAAAATCTTTAAAAACAAAATTATATCCCTCAAATGGAAAAAAACCGAAACACGGTATATAGGCAAATAAAAAAGGACACACAACTCTTTTAAAAACATATAAGAAAGAAAAGACAGATATATCACTTAATTATTCAAGGACTCTATCATATCCGATTTATTAATCACATGAGCAAGTCTTTTAAGAACTTCTTAGTCCTAAATCATTTTAGAAACATAAGTGGTTATTTTTCTAGAAAATTGGATACACAATGCACAAAGCTGAATAAAGAGGACCAAATTACTAAGAGATGGCAGCTTAGGTTCTTTACCTAACATCAGTATGTAATTATGTAACATAACATATAAAATACAGAAAAATCAGAGTTGTATCAAATAGATAATAATCCAACATATAACATTTTTCTATCAACTGGTCAACTAAATTCCCAAATTCACAACATTCCTTAATTATCCAGCTTATGCATATGGATATGCTCAAGCACATACAGAAGCACCAAAAAAGGAAAAAGAAATAAAAAAGGAATAACTAATTACTAATCACAAACCTGTAAAGTGAAAATCCTATCTTCAAATTGCACCTCCTTTGATAAAAAAATATACTCCAATAATTTTCTTATACTAATTGCTAAACTTCTTATTCACATGTCTAAATTATATTTATTAGAGAAATATAAGAATATGAAGCCCCTTGGTATAATGTTAAACTATACAAAAACAAATCACAAAAAAATACAATAAAATTGAAGACAATCAAATACCAAAAGATACTGATTCATCAAAGAAGTCTTTTCCACTAATTTACGTAAACTCAAGCTTCTACCACGATTGAAAGTGCACAAATGATTTAAATTACTATTACATATAGTGAAAATTATTTTGTAGTATCAACCAATTGTGCATATGTATCAAGAAAAAGAGCTGAAAATAAAATGCTATTTCAGTCGTTGAAAGACAATAACCAGTAGAAGTGATAAAAATACAGAATTCAAGGGAGAAAAATTCGATAAATTAAGCTAAGTAGGTAGCAAAAAAATTATATTTGTGAAGGCTAAAGTAAAGATCTGCAGATAAATGATGATCACAACTAAAAAAGAATAGTAGAACAATCATGAATGAGATAAAAATTAAAAGTTAGGAAGCAAATGAAAGAATTGTTAAACTATTAAGAATTCAGATAGCCAACAAAATATCTCAACCGCAAATTTATAAATCTATAACAAAGAAAAAAAATATTGAATCAATAAGTCACCCAAATTGCAAAACAAAAAGATTCTAACCGACTAATATTCAAATCCCAAATCCAACAAAACCAATTAGGGATCTGCCAACAATAATACTTATCTCACAGAATTTGTTGGTTAGTCGGTTGCAAAATGTCCAGAAATCCCCATAGTTCTAGCATGCACGACCAACATCAAATCCTCCACTTTGTCCATCACCAACATGTCACCCATAACCACCGCTCACTGGGACCACCGTTGCCTTAGACTCTGCCATCATCATAACTGCTGCCGCCGCCACCTTATCCACCACCCCTGTTGTCCCTTCCACCGCGACGATTCCCCTAAAGGTTGGAGCCATCTGGTACTGATATCAACCATCTTGGTGCAAAAAAAAATATACCCTATAATCCCCTCCCTCAAGTCAAAATATGAGCAAAAAAATTTGAAAAAAATAGAATCAGAGAATTGAGAGGGAAATTGAAAAAAAGGAGAAAAATATACCCTTCTTGCTGTGATTCAAATTTTAAATTTTAAATTTCACCTTTTCAATACTTGTTAGGTGAAAAAAATAAATGTTGAAGTAAAGAATGAAATAAAAGTAAATGAGAAAATCAAAAATCA
>NC_029785.2:100893428-100901057 GCF_000816755.2 Arachis ipaensis | reverse complement strand
ATATAGACTGACAACAAAGATTTTAATTATAAAATTTAATAACTATAATTACTTTCATTTTATATGATATGCTTAAATTAGAGATAAGGTGACATCTAGTTAACATTCAAATTCTTTTTTTTCCTAACGAAACTAGTAAACATAGACTTATAGTATGTTTGAAAACATATACTTACATTAATTCTTAACCTTGGATTGAAAATAAAAAGACAAGAATTCAAATTGCATATCTAGAATTTCTTCAATATATTAAAAGTGAATTTTTAACTAAGCTTATTAGAATGAATAAAAATACTATTTGTATATTAAAATTAATCATTAAAATTAATTACTTTAAAATATAAATAAACATACTAAAAAATAATTATAATCTGATATAAACTTTAAAATATCATTCAAATTATGCAAGTATTTAACTTAATTCATGCATTTACTAGAATCATAACACTGCCGCAACTAACACAAATACAAATTAATTGATAAACATTCATCTTGTTGTGACATGGATGTCCATTTAATGATATGTGACTTTCTTCATAATATGGGCGGCTCACTATTTTAATAGTAGAAGGCTCAAGTTCTCAAGAAGAATTAACTTAATGAAATTTGAAAAAGTGAACTTTGTATGCATATAAATAGGGAGAGTATGGTCTGAGACAGAATACACAAGATTAGCATAAAACACTTCTCTATATATATGTACCTTACAACATATAAAAGAGTGAATTATTAAGAAACATATGAATTATCTTAGTTATATTGAGATAATAATTTTAGAGAATATTAATACTAAAGTTCTCCATTTACACTTCTCTATTTTATATTTATCTTCTCTTATTTATTTATTTTATAACATATTATTAGCACAAGGCTTTGATCAAAATTTAGGAAGATACAGGTAATAAGTTTACATTATGTCAAAACTCTCTCATCTTGAATTTAATTCTTTTAATATATCCAGAGAGGCAGAGACAACTACTTATTATGGATGTTAGATGTCGAAATCTACATTGATTCAATGGATCTTGGAGATACCATTAAGGCTGATAATAAAACATCCCAGAAGGATAAAGTTAAAACTATTATCTTCCTTCGTCGTCATCTTGTCGAAGGACTGAAAAATGAGTATCTCACATTAAAAAATCGTTCAGATCTTTAGAAGAACCTTGAAAAAAAGTATAACCATCAAAAGACAATGATACTTCCTTAAGCTTGATATGAATGGACGCATTTGCGTCTACACGATTTTAAATCTATAAATGAATACAATTCAACAATGTTCTAAATCATCCCACGAATGAAATTATGTGGAAAAAAAACTGATATGATATGTTAGAAAAGAAAAATTATAGAAGAAAAAAATTACCTTTACAAGAAAGAATCTCTAAAAAGATTTTATTAAAAAGAAAAATTATAGAAGAAAAAAATTACCTTTACAAGAAAGAATCTCGATACTTGATTATTGTATATATGCATCTCATATGTAAATGTATTTCATCTACACTTTCAGAAGCATGGTGACTTATTTTTGTTTAATAGTATACGGAGTTAAGCTTCAAAATAGTTTCTGAAGTTGCATCGAGCCTCAAAGTAATCCCTAAAGTTAATAATTATCTAAATTCATCCTCGAAGTTGCACTCCGAGACTCATAGTAGTCCTTGAGGCATTTTTCGTTTATCAGAATCTTAAAACGACATTGTTTAGAGAGGGAAAAAAAAAAGAAAAAAGAAAAAAAAAGCAGCGTTCACCAAAACATTGGAAACGACGTAGTTTTGTGTCTATTAAAAAAAAAAAACAAACTAAAGCCTAAAGCCCCACCCTTCCCTGAGCCTTCCCTTTCCCTTCCCCAACCCTTTCCATTTCCCTTTCCCAACCTGCCCTTTTCCTTCCCCTTCTCTCACTCACAACTGTAGAGGCAAGTTTTCCTCAACCTTCTCTGTCGCCGGCCTCAATTTCAGTGCCGCACCGGTCTCCCCTCCCCAACCTAGTCTTTCACACTCCCAATCTGCTTCTCCCCACCACCACGAGATCGAGGTGCTCTCCGACCTTGCCGTCCAGATTTCGCACTTTCTCACTATTTTCAGGTGTTCCGTCAACCGCCCCCACTCCTCCGTCGCCCTCGTCATTGCTCTCGAGCCCGCCGCACTCGCCGACGACTCCAAGGCCCACCAACAGCTCCATAACGAGGCAGGCGCTCCAGGCCACAAATAGAATATCTCTCACGGCCAGCTCCAGGCGCTTTCCACTGTCCCGGCTGACAGCCCCTCCCTACTTGTCACCGTCTGCTCTCTATTCTCCTCTCTGTCTTCCTCTACATCCTTCTTCTCTTCTCAGCAGCCAAGGTGAGTTTTTTTCTTTTTTTTTTTAGTTATTTAATCATTATTGTTTAATATTTTAGATGATTATTGTTACTGATGATTGTGTTTTAATGTAGTTGTCATGGTTGATTTTTTTGTTTTTGATTCTGTAATTATTGCTGTTTTTTTTTTGTGATTGTTGCTATTTAGGTTAATTGATCTTTTCTGATTGTTGCTATTTTTTTATGATTTTTTGTAATTGTTAGTTTTCTTAACTCTGTGATTTTTGCTGGTTCTGATGATGTCGTTGTTGTTGCTACTATGAAATTGAAGAAGAATAAGCACAACAGTGTGAAGAAGAGAATTGGTGAAGATAATTGGGGATTAGTTTTTTTTTTATAAATATAAAACGACTCGTATTTGGGATTAGGTTTTTTTTTTAATAAATACAAAACAATGTCGTTTCAGTCCAGCTCAGTTTTCTGGTAGCAAGGATGGACGAAAATTATTTCAAGGACTATTACGAGTCCTGATGCAATTTTAGGGACGAATTTGAGAAATTGTTAATTTTAGGGATTACTTTGAAACTCGAGTGCAACTTTAGAGACTACTTTAAAACTTAACTCTAATATACGTTAATCCATTAACTAAAAATTTACATGTAAAATCCAACTTTTTAAACAATATAATCAAATTTCATAAGAAATATCATTAATTCACATTTACAATCAAAATAAAATAAAATATAAATAATATTAGTGGCTGATATTTTGTATTAATATAAATTTTGATATTATGTTATAACCATGTTTAATTATTATGTCGTTAAATATTTAATTATTCTGTTGTGAAAAGTTTTGACTACATGACCATGCTACCAAAAAATATAAAAAATATTATGGGCACAATAAAATTTATACGTATACTTCAACCATTACTGCACGTTTTCACTGCAACCTTCTTCTTCTTCTTCTTGCGCACGTTCTTCTTCCTCTTCCTCTTCTTCTTCTTTTCTTTCGTTTCTTGCCTTCTCTTTCTCCTTCTTCAACCATTACTGCACATTTTCACTGCACATTCTTCTTCTTTTTGCTGCACGTTCTTCTTCCTCTTCCTCTTCTTCTTCTTTTCTTTCGTTTCTTGCCTTCTCTTTTTCCTTCTTCATTTACGTGCTTTTCTCTCTGTTTTCTTTCTTCGTTATTCTCGATTTCTATTGTTTTTTGACATCAAACTCTGAAATCGTTTTTGAAGAAGAAGCAGCAGAAGATGAGGAGGAGAAAGAGAAAGAATTCTGAATTATGCATAAGGTGTACTTCAACGAATTTTGGGTGTATTTCTTAAATCCTTTGGGTGTAGTTTTTGTAATCCTTTGGGTGTATTTCTGTAATCCTTTGGGTGTATTTCTATAATTGTTTGGGTGAATTCCTGTAACCGTTTGGGTGTATTTTTGTAATCCTTTGGGTATATTTCTGTAATCGTTTGGGTGTATTTCTGAAGTTCCATTATCTTCAAAGTTGGCAAGAAACTTGTTTTCATGGAGGAAGAAGAAGAAGAGTCGTTTATAATGCATGGTGAGTAGCGCGCTTTGGAAACATGCGTTTATTTACTCTTGAATGTGGGAGTGTAATGCGTGTTTTTTGTTGGGCTTGTGCCAACTTATAAAACTTGTAAGCCAAAAAGACTTGTATGTGTAGCAGGCCTCTTATTTCAAATACAAATAATAGATGAATTAATTTCGGCTAATTACCATGATAATAATAATGCAAGTGTAATAATAAAGAATTAAAATCAACATTAATATTTACAATACAATATTGTCTTATAATTTGATTTATAATTTGATCCCATACAGGTTATTAAACTTTGAAATGTTTGGCTTGCTCAAATAGGCAGATATCATCAACACAACACAGTCAAGGCTATTAGTCAATAGTCAACACTAACTTCTCCCCTTGTTTTTGTTTCAATAAGCCTAAATTTCATTTTCACCCAACAGAGGGTAGTGGAGTGAAATTATTCAACAAAAGAAAATAGTTCAACAGGTATGAATGTTTTTGACATTTTGATTTTAAATGCACTTCGTCTTCGTGGCTGAAAAAGAAATTCCTTTGGCCTTGGGTTCCAATTTTGTAGGTTGTTCGATCAATTAGGGTTTAATCTCTTACGATTATTTGATCCAATTTCAGCATTGAATATGGCCGTCTCGAAATCCGGTGCCGGAGAATTCTTTCCAGACAAGAAGCACGTCAGAAACTCTTTAGTCACCGTTGGTAAGTATTTTTTTTTTTTTTAAATTTCCTATTTTGCATTGTATATAATCTAGGTTGGGTTTCACGCGTTCAACTTTATTCTTCACATTTTTCGTGCATCTGATCCTTCTTCTAATTTATTTATGTATTTGATTCTTTATTCGTTAAATGCATTGGTGTGAAAGAGTTATTTGATGTATTTGGGGATAAGGAATTGCTATGAACTATGTTGGATATGAATTAGGATCGACCTAATCACCTAGATACTTTGGAAAATAAATTCAAGGGGTTTTTTTCATTTGCCGTTTCAACGAATTAAGATATTGACTATGAAAAATGTCTAATTAGTAGAAGGTTCTAATATTTGGAGATATTCCTGATGAATATTTTTGTTTGAAGATGTATAGGATTATCATGCGTCACTCTCCAGCATGCCATAATTGAGAAACTAAGATTTTACCCATTTTTATATTTAGAATATTGATGCTCAATTTCTCATGATTGTCACTATTCTTTTGATTCTTAATCTGCTTATCTGCCACGAATTATTGTATGGCAATTTCTTTTAAAAGTATGAGGCATGAGTGCAAGTTTATTTGAGTATTATGCATGAAACCTGGCCTGAATTTACCAACTTTGAGTTTGATTAAAACTAATCAAGTTACTTAGTTGCCGTTGCTGACCATCAGGGACAAATGGATTTAGATGATAATAGTAAAAGTTGGACATTAGGGTTTTCACTCCGAAGGGTAAAGAAACTTGTGCCTTTTTGTCAAGATTGAAATTGAGATGGACAATAGGGGCTTTAACTTTAACTTTCTAATGATTATGCAAATATAAAAGCATAGGTGTCTATATCTACATTTATAAAAGAAAGAAGAAAAAAAGGATTTCATAATTCATAATCAGATTGGTTTTTTATACATGCAATGGAGTAGGAATTGTCAATTTTGGAAGATCAAATTTAGTTAACATAGTGATTCTAATTGCTTGATCCTAATGTGTGTGTTTTTCCTTCATTGTTGCTGATTGGAATTTGGAGAAGGTTCTTTGTGCTTCTTGTGTCTTACCATTGAACTTCTGTTGCTGTCCTTCAAATTTGATAAAATCTAGTTTGTTAATTTTAGGTGCTTTTATTACCACTGGTGTGCTAACGGCTAGATTGATTAGTTTTAGACGAGGTAACTCTCATTTAGGGCAGAAACTAATGAGGGCTTGTGTGGTGGTCCAAGGCGCTACGGTGGCTCTTGTGGTTGGCACTGCCTATTATTATGGAACCCAATTTTGTCAAGTTGGATCAGTTTGAATTTAAGTTAAAAAAATATTAAGCCTAATTCAAACCAAATCAAATACATACATTTTAATTGGCTTGAGTATATTTTTCGTTTAAATTCAATCCCACTCGATCCTATAACACTTCTAATAAATGATGAGCACATTGTGGTTGCTTAGAATTAATATGTCATTGATACGAGTCCAAGTACCAATCCTGGCCCAATGGAGGAGACTATGGATGATGAAGGAGTGTTTGGGTTGAGTAATTCAGGTCTCCAGTAGAAGAACAAAAGGGAAGTAGAAGAACAAAAGGGAAATGAGGCAGTCAGATTGGATGAAGGACTATGAAGCATGAAGGAGCGTAAATTCGTCGGTAATAATTTAACCTGACGAATTCGACGCCTTTCCCGCTGGTAAATCCACCGCTACTCTGCGACACTAAATCCGACAGTATTCAGCGTTTTTCTTGTAGTGGATGTTGCTGCTGATCTTGCTGAAACGATGGAACCACTCGCGATTACTCCTCACAAACGACCTAAAAGGAGCAATCTGACTTGCCTGATCCAGAACGAAAGGGAGGTGCTGAGATTTTGGCGGAGAGACACAGAGGATGGCAAGGAGAGGTAGCTGGAAGAGACGTCACCAGAGGAAATCGTTGCTGGAGAAGATGTCACCAGAGAAGATCGTCGGTTGGAGGAGATCGTTGAAAAACGCAAGAGGATCGAAGATCGAAAATCGTCATACACGTGTTTCAACTTTCAACTAAAGTGTTTTTGAAATTAGGGTTTGTCAATTTGGGGTTTTTATATACAAGTGAACCGTCGTAATAACCAAAATCGCCACCAAATATTACGGCAGCAACCAAAAACGTCGTAATATCCAAATGTTACGGCAGTTCTTTAAAATTGCAGTAACATAAATGCCATTTTAAACTGTTTTTATTTTTTATTTTTTTTGTAGTGGATGCGTGAAGGGAGCCGGAATAATACTTGAGACAATAACAAAAGTTAATTATGTAATCACCTAGTGAAGAGATTTATATATAATAGAGAAAGGAGTCCCAAAAGATATGTAAAAAATATCATATATCCTTAAAGAGTCTTTCTTACTCAAAAAAAGATAGTCTTATTTTTTATTGTCCATATAATTCACACATATTTCTATTAAATTCTTTTATTTGGCGTTGTTGTTTATTACTGTAATTTTCTGTATTAATTATTGTTTCTAGAACTATTTTTTTCGTTACATTGTAAAAGAGTACCAAGTAGATTATCAAACATGGTAGTAGTGATTAGTCTCTTGGATGTATGACTTAAGTCCTAAAAAATCAAAATGTGATATCAAATAAAGTATGTGAACGATGTATAATTTGGTAACCTCGGGTAACAGACAAAGCATAAAATCATCTCTATTAAAGTTAAAAAAATAATAAATTTGTCTTACACTATTTGAAAAATGTGACAAATGAATTATTTGTATAATTTATAAAGTCCGTATACACGAGAAAATTAATGGTGAAATTACAAATTGAGAAAATACTCTGGTCCTGAAGTTACACTCGAGTCTCAATTTAGTCCTTGAAGTTTCAATTACTTTAATTTAGTCTCTGAACTTTTCAAATTTTAATCACGTTAGTTCTTACAGTGGTTTTCGTCACAGGGTCAATTGAAAAATTTGGAGACTAAATTGAGGTAATTAAAACTTCAAGGACTAAATTGAGTTTCGAGTGTAACTTCAAAGACCAAATTAAGTATTATCTCCATCAATTTGTCTAAAAAATAATTTATTTATTATGAAATAAATCTATTTAT
>NC_029785.2:100888368-100893185 GCF_000816755.2 Arachis ipaensis | reverse complement strand
AAAAATAATTTCACAATTATCAATAAGTTAATATAAGTAAAAACATATTAATAAATCCTATATCACTATTTATCTAAATAAAGTATATTTTTAATTAAAATTTTATAATTATCAATATATTAATATAAGTAAAAACATATTAATAATTAATTTAGGCAAATACTAGTATCTTGTATAATATTTGCTGAATGAAATAATTTGAATTTTTATTTTTTAAAAAAGCCTGGTGGTTCAACATAGAAAAAACACGTGGTACGTAGGACGTAGCATTCATGTGTTTCAACTTTCAATGTTTGCGTCTCACAACACACATGACGCCATCTCGCTATATATCTGTTCCTCCTCATCTCTCTCTCTTTCTCTCTTTCCTTCGATTCCTCTGTAATCTTTCTCTTTAATTTTTATTCTTTTTATTATTATTATTCATCACAACACCCCCACGCCATTCGCTAAAAGACGAGAGGGTTTCAACTTTCACGCAATCCGTTCCTTCCCCAGAAATTTCTACTCTCTTTCTCTCACACTTGTAAGACACCAATCCTCAATTCCCTCTTGCTTTTCATTTCTGCAATAATTGAACCGTACACTTCAAAATTCATATGTCTTCTTCTTGTGTTCTTTGTTTATGTTGAAATGCCCCCACCACCATCGATCTTTACATCACAAACTGTAATTTAATATTTTTTGCAACAAGGGTATTGCTCTTTCTGCGTAGGCTTAATCACAAATTAGTTCCCCTTTTTCTAATAATTTATTATTATTATGATTATTATGATGAAAAAAAAGAAATAAACTTTGCCTTTCATTGCCGCACTCCTTGCTAGGAACTTGGTCATAGTAAAATATAAGAAATTCTGGGTATTTGTGTGTGCACAACATATTCTAAAATTAACATGTTTGTGGTTGGACCGAAATTAAGCAGGTAGTTGTGCCACATTATGCATCATACGCTTTGTGTAGCTCTTTTTAGGCCTTGTTTTGCATAGCTTATGAGACTATGTTCTTATTTACACCAGTTCAATTTTTTCCTTTTGGCCTTCGGAATTTCCATATTATGCATCATACTCTGGAGTCTGGACAATGAAGATGCTTTTGCATCCATCTTACTCTGTGTAATCTTGATGATATAAATCCATGATCATGTGCTATAATGATGAACAATTTATTCCTGTTGTGTTTATGTGTGTGTGTCTGTCATGCTAAAATCTTTAGCACCTCTATACTAGTAGTACAGAACACCAAAAAAATGTGGATCTAGAGAAATAGCATTGTGTGCTGCATTGATATATGGTGCCAAGAAACGCCATTTGCAAAGGAAAATACATAAACACTTGTGTATTCCAGATACACAGCATACACAAGTGTTTATGCATTCTCCTTTGGTGGGTGAGTGAACCATTAAGAGTGCCAAGAGTGAAGTAGGTATCATGTCTGATAAATACATAGTAACTGAGTCTTCTCCTTCGTAGACCCTAGGATATCCTGAGCCTTTTTGCACTGTAGTCTAGCTCATTAAACTGTTTTTAGCTTTTATACTTAAATCTCTCTCTGACATATTGCCAAGATACACACTATGAAGTACCCACTTCATAAACATTGATCACCTTTTTGTTTTTTCCAGTACTGGTCTGAATACTCAACATTAACACTAAAGTGCAATTTTCCTTAGCACAGACATAGAGAGCTAATAGGTTGGTTCGACCAAGGTTGAGAGCATATAAAATTTCTATGAATTTTCCGTTAGCTTAATAAAATTGTCACCTTACAAGCCAGTGCTGATGCCTAGTGATATATTGAGCTTTAACAACTACTTCCCGGTCTTTTTAATTTAATGGAAGTTTATTGATCCTATAAGGATTACATTGTAATTGAATTTTGTTTTAATCTTTTGATGCTGGTGAAGATGTGAACAAATATGTGCATTGGATAGAAGCTAACTTTACTTAATTGCCCTTTGTGTCAGGTTGAAATAAGGTGATTGTTGTACTCAAAATGTCATCTCCAAGCAAGAGAAGAGAAATGGATGTAATGAAATTGTAAGTAGATTGTTTTACTGTGTGTTGATAAATACATGCTTCTGTTGTTGTATTGATTTCTATAGCATTTTCTTTCAAGACGAAGAATATCACTATTATTGTTAAAATGATTGAATGCATTGTTGGCACACTGATATGCTAATGAGGTATTATCTGATCTTGAACTTAAGTTCATATATGGATTGATTTTCTTTAGTTTTACAATCTACCTTTTGGAGAATAATTGTAGTTTTTATGCATTGAAAATTCACTCATGGCTTTGGGATGTTCAATTTTATATAAAGGCTTATCCTGCATTCGTGGATTAAGATGACCATCATATTCATAGATGAAGAGTAAGATTTATGAACGGTGAAATAGCCCTTTCTCAACTATACTTTAAATATGTACCAGAACAGAAATATCAAGTAACATTTAAATGTTTCAAATACATTATTAAATGATGAGGCTTATGAAGCATCAACATTTCTATTAGGATGCATAAGACAAAGAGAAATGCTACTCAGCTAGACCATTTTTGCTAGAATTCATGGCAGAAATCATGGGTGTGGTAGGATGGAATGAAGAAGTAGGATGTACTCACTCATCCTTGAGTCAATAACATTCCACAACCCACACATGATTCTGCAAAACATTTCTGGCTCTTCATCTTTGTGGATAGGGCTCAGACCTTTCATGGACTTGGCATTGCTCTAACATCTTGATTACAATATCATCATCAATATAGGAAGCATATAAAATTACTGATTTGTAAAAGCATGTTCATATTAGTTCTCTTCTCTGTTGTATCTGATAGGTGAGACTATCACTCTTAGCGCAATGATGGCATCTAATCACTTCATATATAAGTGTATGTATGTATGTACATATCTATATATGTATATGAATATTTGCAAAATTTCATAGCCATATAAAATATTCTCCCATTTTCAGGATGATGAGTGATTATACAGTGGAGATGATAAATGATGGGCTAAGTGAATTCAATGTGGAGTTTCATGGCCCCAAAGAAAGTACGGTGGATACATTCTAGCTAACTTAATTTTTTGTTTTCCAAAACTGCACATGTATGTGAATGATCTCTTATTAATTGATGCTTGTTAGACGAAGAGTTTCCCTTTTGACCTTTTTGAATGATAAAAAGGGGGGTTAAGCAAATGACCATTATCAGGATTTTCTTTCTCTACTGGCAGATTCAGGAACTGATGTGCTGTTTAATGCATTTTTTATTCCTAATGATACAGGGTTTAAATAAAACAAAGGTGTTATTTAAGTTATTTAGGGTCAGTAGCTTGCTTCTTTTTTTTTTTTTGTCCTTTTTTTATTTTTTTTTTTAAGTTTATTTATTAGGTAGTTATCATATGGTGGGTAATGCTTTTCAATTTACATGTCAGATAATAATTAGAGTAAGTTGTAGTAACATTTGAAGATATTCTGTGAGTATTTGTATTTGTATAAAGTTGTTATTTTTTACTAAATTTTGTCAAATAGTAATTGGTAAAATGAGCAAAAAAATTTCGAGAGAATAAAGGAAAAAGACCCTTTAGGTTTATGAGTGAGAGAGACTTGGAGCAACGGCTAAGTTGTCTCCATGTGACCTCAAGGTCATGGGTTCAATGCAAAGCTAAATTACTCATCTTTATTCTATTTTGGTTCCTTGATTTCTTACATTTCTGTGATTGTTGCAGGCCTCTATGAAGGCGGAGTCTGGAAAATTCGCGTGGAGCTGCCCGACGCATATCCATACAAATCCCCCTCTGTCGGCTTTGTTAACAAAATATTCCATCCAAATGTTGATGAGTTGTAAGCACAAGATAAGCTTTNTACAGTGTAGTTCAGGCATATTAGTCCTGTTAGCATTTGATTCAATGATCCTTTTTATTAATTGCTTTCTTTTATTTGCCTAGTGTTAAAAATTGATAGCTCACCACTAACTTTGCACAGACTCTACTTGTTCTTGCCATTGATTTGGGGTTATTGTGCAAGAGTTAAATGAAATTTGATTTAAGTGTTCAGTCATGGCAACTACTTGCACTTGATAAAGAGTATGAGCACATGTGGATTACAACTATTCTTCCTTGTGTATTTGTGAACTGTGCAGATCTGGCTCTGTATGTTTGGATGTCATCAATCAATCATGGAGTCCAATGTTTGGTAATTCAGTTATAGGCTGTTCATAGTTAAAGTTTCATGTAACCAACATTTAAAATTTCCATTGCATTTAACCAAGGTTTCTGTTTTTTCCCTCTCAGATCTTCTAAATGTCTTTGAAGTATTCCTACCACAACTATTGCTTTATCCGAATGCTTCAGATCCTCTCAATGGTGATGCAGCATCATTAATGATGAAGGATAAAAAGCTGTATGACGAAAAAGTTAAAGGTTAGCATATTGTTTATTATTATAAGACCAGTGCCTACTATCTGCTATATTATTTCTTATTAATAATATGAAAATCTTAAATTCATTATGTTTTAATTAAATGGCTTAATTACTCACAAACTGAACCATATTTCTGCAATTCACCTATAGTATAATTTTCTAGTGGTGATAAAAACATTAACCTTCTTTTCTCATGATAATTCAGTAAGTTTACATCATACAAAGCTTTATTGTTACATATTTTGAGTAGAAGCTTAACTATTCAAACTTGACATTAGTGTTACCTCTTATGTGGTTAGATAATATTACACAACACTTCTTGATTTTTCATGCTCCATGCTTATGAAGTAGGCTAGTGTCACTTTTCGTAAAATACAAGGTACTTTGAGTATTAAATTTC
>NC_029785.2:100885700-100888157 GCF_000816755.2 Arachis ipaensis | reverse complement strand
AAAACTTATGTGAAAATATTGGGCTGGTTAATTGTGGGGAACAGAGTACTGTGAGCGGTATGCAAAGAAGGAACATATAAGCAAATCAAAAGCTGAAGAAGAGAGTGATGAGGATGATATCAGTGAAGAAGAATGTGGGTCAAGTGATGATGACATTCCTGGACATGCTGATCCCTAAAATAAACTGGTTTATTACTTAGTGATCTTGCACCTTTTTCAAAAGGTCCATGTAATAACAATTAGAGCTCCTATTACATGTTTATTTTGTCCAATTATAAGACGTAGGATTAAAGATATGACTAATTATTTCTCCCTGTAAAATTACAGTTCTTATTCATGTACTCAGTTAAATAGGTTATATATATTCAGTAAATGAAAAGTGAAAGATAATAATAATGTTGAGGTTTCACATTTTTGTTCCCCCACCCCATCTCTTGTCCTTTTATCTCCTCTTCCTCATCTTCATTACTTTTCATAATCTTTCTGTTGTTATGTCACTTATATGTGGATCTATTTTGGTGATATTTTAGCAGTATTTATTATTTGATAATCTTACACCTATTAAGAAGTTAAAGCAATATTTAGTTAAATACTTTCTCTTTAGTACATATGTGCTAAGGGAAAGGGAATTTCTTGAAGAATGATCTAGTTGTTGAGTGTTCATATTTTATTTGATTTTTGAGAATTCAACTTAGTGATTTATGTTGATTATGTCTATTATGTCTGTCTATTTGGATACAATCATTCAATCCTTACGACTTGGATGGTAAAACTTTCAGATTAAAATGCAGTTATATAATCTAAGAGACTTAAAATCTCAACAATAATAGTAGAAGCAGTGTTTTCTAAGCTTATATTGTGTAAACGCATGCGTCTCTCTTATACAATTAACTAAATACGAGTTAATACTGAAAATGGCCTTAAATTTGATTTTAATTTAATTTAATTTTTGAATTTTTAATTGACCCAAATTATATCATAAAATTTTAACGCGTGTCTTAAGTTGGCTCTTTCGTTCATTTTCGTCACTGGAAAAATGAACAAGAAAAAACTACAGCTGCGCAATTCTTCTTCAACGTCGTTGTCAAGATTAAGAAATTTTGATGTCATGGTAAAAAATTTTAATACTATTTTTTTGTTCTATATTTTTCACGAACAACCATCATCATTAATGTTTATTGTTTCATCTTCTAAGAAGAATGAAAACAAAGACAAAGAAAAAATATCAAACAAAAAAAAGAAAAAAATACAATAAAAAAATTATGTAACTTTTTATTTTATTTTTTAATTTATCTTTTTTAATAATAAATGCAAAAAAATTTTGAAGAGAAAACACAAAACTTTATAAATAAAAATAAATTTTATACGAAAAAAGAAGAAGAATAAAAAGAAGTTACAAAAAAAAAAAAGAAATTGCAGCATTATGTCTAGAATTTTAAAAAATTATAGTGTCAAAACTAAAAAATTTTTGTGTCAAAGTTAAGAGATTTATGTGTCACGATTAAAACATTCCATCCTACTTTTCACGTGAAGAAGTGTGTGATTTTAGCGAATGTTTGTAAGCGATTTTTGTTAGATTTAGACTGGACTTGTCTAATAAAAATATAGAGACCACTTTAATAAAAACATTAAAAATGTCTTTTTTTTTTTAAAAACATTCGCACATGTCATGTTATTATTGGATATTCTTATTAAAATCGGTTAATAATTTATTTTTTATTATAAACCAGAACAAAATCAGTTTATCATAGTGACAATAATAAACATAATTGTCTGCATTATAATTATTAGACCCGATTTGATCCGATTGAATTATATCATCTAAACCAAATATCTTTAAATTTTTTGATAAAAAGACAATTATATCCCTGACTTTTTGTTTTTCGGACATTTAAATCCCTAAAAATTTAAAAATACAATTAAATCCCTAAAAAAATTGAATTTATTGTTATTGTTATAAAAAAATCGGTTTTATTCTAATTTGTTAAAAAATTAAAAAATAACCAGTTCATTAATACGTCCAATAATAATGTGACACGTAAATATCTTTACAAAAAGACATTTTACTTATCTTTATAGGAGCATCCCCTAAAAATATTTGGATGCCTAGCTAAATTTTTGTATTATATGATTTTGCCAACTACATCCTCCCGGGGTTGTCTTTTTAGCAAAGTTTTTGAATTATATGATTTTGCCAACTACATCCCCCCGGGGTTGTCTTTTTGGCAATATTGGCTTTCGAGTATTACGAAGAAGGCATTTTAATTACGGGATTTGCTACTTTCTCTAACGGTTTGGAAAATGTTACGTTTGATCATTTGCAATGAACTATTGATGAGTATACTACTCAGTATACATGCATGCAAACTCATGCATAGTATTATCATTTTTAAATGCAACTGCTTGAGGATTTTTTTTTTTTTTGAAATATGATAGATGACTATCAGAATTTATTAT
>NC_029785.2:100880911-100885353 GCF_000816755.2 Arachis ipaensis | reverse complement strand
TTATTAAAATTTATTATTTTTATCTATCAATTAGTTACTAATGTTTAAAAATATGAAATAAAATATGTTATTGGATTACTAAATTAAAAATATTAAATTAAAAGAATTGAGTTAATGATTAAGTGATAATAAAAAAAATAAATTTTAATGGTTTTCTAATATATTTTTTTTAACATATAACTTATCCGATTTTGGTCCAATGAGACCTCCAAAAATTCTTAGTCTTAACACTTTGCCGGTGGCTAAATATATAAAGAAAAAAGAATTCAGAATTTAACTCTTTCATGGAGGCCAACGGAGAGAAAAACTAATTGACACTTATAACTCGTAACCCTTTCACGAAACCAGTAGCCAAATTTTATACTTTCATTATACGTTTTTTAATTGGAATGCTATGTATCATTATTCATTAGTGCCTTAAGTGATCTATATATAATTATTAAAACAAAAATGTTAGGTATACAAAAAAAATAATTATTAAATTAACTATTATATATTTATATTGTATTATTTAATTATTTATAATATATATTTTTATTTTAATATATACTTTATATAAATAATTAATTTTTTATATACATATGAAAAAGTTACAAAAAATAAAACAAAAATAAAAAATCAAAATATTACATATAAAAATCATTCGTAAGGATAGATCATGACTATCTATTGTCTTACTAAATATAAAATATCAATTATGTCTCTATGTTAAGTGCTTAAGTTGCGGGCTAGGAGAAATAATTTATAATATACTATCGAAACTGAGAGACAAAAAAATCTAGAGTTTGGATTTGGATGTTTTCATACTTAATACGTAAATTTGAGACGATGATTATTGAATAAGGCAAAAGAGCATTGACCATCTGTTGGTGCTTACCAAAGATTATTATATATACAAGTTTTCATCATTGTTGATGTGATTTCGATCACTCTTCTAATGGTTCAAAAACCACTGCAAAACAAAGCAACTAACCCAAGAATAATGGTTGTGATGAACCCAATCTTGGCACTCTCCATTATTACTACCATTTTATTCTTCTCTCCAATGGCTTATTCAGAGAGCAAAGTGGTGAAGAGCGCATTGGTGAGATTCATGGACAATCTTGCACCATGGAATAATAATTCAGAGAGAGAAGCACCAAGGTACTGGGGATGGAACCTTGACACAGATCCATGCGCAGATAACTGGAAAGGTGTGAGTTGTTCCTCAGATGGAAGTGTGAAAGCCATTGTTCTTGATGATTCAAACCTGAGTGGAACCCTAGACGCCACCTCTCTCTGCATGGCGAAATCTCTTCAAATTCTGAGCCTGAAGAGGAACAACTTGCAGGGATCAGTGCCCGAAGCTATCGGAAACTGCAAGTATTTGACCCGTTTGTTCCTCAGCGATAACAACTTCTCCGGTGATCTTCCGATTTCTCTTCAACATTTATGCAGCTTGAGGTGGCTTCATGTTGCCAGAAACAACTTTACCGGTCCCATTTCCGATAAGATACCTGCCTCAGTCTTGATATCCTTTCTCGGTAAGCACGTACTTTTCATTTTGATTATGTATTAACATTTTAAATCTTAAATCATAAATACTTGTATATAGGTGAGAATAACAAGTTCACTGGGGAGGTACCTGATTTTGACTTCACGAAACTCATTCAATTCAACGTCTCCAACAACAACTTGAAGGGTCAGATTCCTGACGTGAGAAACAAGTTTGGTGTGGAAAGCTTTTTTGGAAATCCTGACTTGTGTGGATCGCCGCTTCCAGCGGCGTGTCCACCTAGTCCCTCACCAAGGAAAGAAAAAAGACTATTTATCACCGACGGCGTGGCGATTTACTCTGGCTACATCATTCTTGGCATCACCGTGGTGGCATTCTTTGTGTACAAGCTAGTGAGGAAATCCATGAACAAAGTGGAAGCATCCAAGGCTCTCAACAAGAAGGAATGCCCAAGGCATCGATTAACTCGTAAGGATCCTGCAGGTACGCTTCTGCCTTCTTTCATCTATCTCTTTACAATTATCTTATCTGTACACACAAATTTATCTACTAACATAGAATATACATTAAAAATAAATTAAATTATATATACTTTTTATACACCAATATATAATAGCTAATTTTTTATTTTTTTATTATATTTTTTAATTTAACATACATGGATAATCTTCGAATTATATATAAAGAATTAAGGATTTGTAACATACAGGAGGCAATAATGGTGAAAAGAGCAGAGAGGATTCTTCTGAGAGCAAGGGCCGTGGCAGCGTTGAGATGAGATCAGAGCCATCGATAGCATCACTTGAGAGTGGAATAACATTGAGCACATCAACGCTGGTAGTTCTGTCAAGCAGGGTATCAAAGGCGCTGAGGTTTGAGGACTTGCTGAGAGCACCAGCTGAGTTGATTGGGAGAGGGATGCATGGGAGCCTCTACAAGGTGATGCTGGACAACGGTGTGTTCTTGGCCGTGAAGAGGATCAAGGATTGGGGAATCTCCGAAAGTGATTTTCAGAGGAGAATTGGGAAAGTTAGCCAAGTCAACCATCCATTTGTGTTGCCACCTCTTGCTTACTATTGTTCCCGCCAAGAGAAGCTTCTTGCATATGAGTACATGGACCATGGGAGTCTCTTCAACATGCTCTACAAAGTTGGTAAGTTGTTTTTCTTGATTATATTTCTGTATTATTTCTGTAAAATATTATAGCATTTTTTGTTAATTACAAGTGTCTCCAATTTTAATGGAAGAATCATGAATGGTCTTGTATGCCAAAGTCAATTATTATACCTGAATAAAGAATAATCACAATTTTTCATGATCACTTTTCGTTAATATTGTGAAATAAGTATAAGAAACCAATTTTTAATTAGTCCATAGCTATTTTTTTCTGTTATTGTAAATTACTTTAAATTTTTTTGAATGGTTTTTAGAATTTAAAATTTAGAATTTAGGATAAAAAGTGATAGCAATTTGTTATTCGATGGTCTGTTTATGACAGTAGACGATTAACAGCGGTTAGTAATGATTGACCAATGATAAAAAGTGAGGTTACAATATTAAAAAGAAAAAATAAAAAGCTATGAAAAAAATAAAAAGATAATTTTGAAATAGTTGATTCTTTAGTTGAATTATAGTTGTAGATCTCTTATTTGATTTTTAATCAAGACATTAGATAATATTTTGTTGTATGAGCCTCTATTCATCCACATGGCATCTTTTACTTTCTTATTTAACGTTACATTGCTCTTTATAAAAGGTGTTCGTTCTGTCTCAAATTTAATATACGAATAGTATACTATCTTATGAGAAATGTTAGAAAATTATCATTTATTATTTTTTATTTATTAATTAAATTTTTTTAATCTAATAATTCAACAACATATTTTAGTTTATATTTTTAAACATTAATAATTAACTGTTGATAAAAAATAATAAATTTTAATAATCTTCTAATATTTTTTCTATTTTATTACACTAACAAGATTTGTTCATATTTCAATTATAAACTCTATTGATAAATGATAAGTTCATTATTTTTGTTTGCTGCAATAATGATAAATGATTATTTTATCAGGATCACAAAATGGAAAACCCTTTGAGTGGGGAAGCAGACTAAACATTGCTGCAAAAATAGCAGAAACTTTAGCTTATATGCATGAAGAACTACGAGAAAGTGGAATAGCACACGGCAACTTAAAATCAAGCAACATTTTGTTCAACAACAACATGGAACCATTAATAAGCGAATATGGGCTAATGGTAATTGAACACCAAGCTCTGAGATCACTCTCTCACAGCAAGAGTGTGAGGAACAGGGTTCTAACTGCTGCACATGCATATAGCACCTTCAAAGTTGATGTATACGCCTTTGGGGTGATACTCTTGGAGCTTCTCACAGGGAAAGTGGTTCAGAATCAAGGGGTTTTTGATTTCGTAAAGTGGGTTAATTCTGTGGTTAGAGAGGAGTGGAGTGTTGAAGTGTTTGATAAGAACTTGGTGTCAGAAGGTGCGAGTGGAGAGAGGATGATGAACTTGTTGCAGGTTGCATTGAAATGCATCAATCCTTCTCCTGCTGATAGACCAAGCATGAGTGAAGTTGCATTGGCCATAGTTGCATTGAAAGAGGAGGAGGAAAGATCTTTAACATAGGAACATGCTAATTCCACACAAGGTAGCAGAGAGTTATGTTATTTGAAATGGACATATTTTATTAGCATTAGCAATATTTTGTCTTTTTCTCTAAATATCACTCTTAGGTCTACTATCTTTTTATGACAACATTATTCTTGTTAAGGAGCTACTTGAGTGGATTTTTCTGTGTCTTTGTTAATTTCTCTTCCAAATTTTAGTTATATATATATAAATTCTCTATTAACTTCTACTTACATTTGGAGTCTTCAAACTTTGTTGGTTTTTAATATATTACAAAATAACGAAATTAGAATTC
>NC_029785.2:100869552-100880887 GCF_000816755.2 Arachis ipaensis | reverse complement strand
TGTATAGATAGCATTTTTAGTTTTTATTCATAATTTATTTTATTTGTTTAATTTGATTAGTATCACTTTTAGAATTTAATAGCCATAACACTTTAATTCATAGTATTTGCAATGAATACAACCTAGTTTGCTAAATGAACTTTAGAAAGTTATGAAAAAAACAAAATTATATACTTACTAACCACTGTATATCTTTTAGTTTAATGATAAGCGCTTGATCCAATAGTAAAATCTATATAATTGGAACGAAATTGCTGGCCTAATAATATGACCAACATTATTTTAGTAGATACAATTCTGAAAAATTATAATTATCTTGGTTAAACTTACAATAATACGACAAGTAGATTATTATTGAGAGATTTTAAGATGGATTTATAAGTCTTTAAGAAAAAAATATCAAATAAGTTTATGAAGAAAATTTTATGTTGGATTTAGAAGTTTTTTTTCTTTGAAAAAATAAGTACCAAATAATTTTTTGAAATATTGAACACAATACATTTTTTTCGTCAAAGACTTATAAATTAAATTTATCGTTATAATTGCCAATGAGTTATATCTCAAATAGTATAATCTCTTCATATTCTTCTAAGAGATCTTGAATTTGAGTCTTCCTATTTTTGGTAAAAAAATAAAATAAAATTTATCGTTATAATTTTTTACAAACTTATTTAATTTTTTTATAATTTTGATTTTTTTTTCCTAAAAATTCGATACTTTATTGTTTTCGAAGACCTATAAATGTATATGAAAAATTTGTTATTAGCACATTGTTTTGTTAAGCAACAAACAACTGAATGCGCTGATGTAGCAGCCCATATTATTTCTGACTTTGTGCTGGCAGAGTGAAGATCGACCATTTTGGACAGACAAAATCATAGGTTTTATTTAGTTGCCATGCGTGCAAGAAATGTGTGAGTATGTGACCCTACCATTAGCTTTTGTCTCTTTATGATCTTCTATGTCACCAATGGAGTTAGATAAAATATTAGAAGAATGTCAAAAATATTTACATAATAAAATAAAATTAAAATAAAATTTTAGGAAAATTTAAAATAAAATTTATATATTTATGAATGCTATTTTATCATTTCTAAAATAATATGTAAGTTATCCTTTTTGATAGATCACATTTTAATTAGGTATTTATTTTAATTTGAGTTACTTTTTCCATTCTTTCGTCGTCGTTGCGCCTCCCAACCATTACCGTCTCATTCGTGTTTTATTTTCTCTTCCCAAATCATTCTTCTAGAAAAGGTACTCCAACTCTCTCTAATCACTACAATAATATAGACTATTTTATAGGATTATTATGTGTCAAAAAAAATTAAAATTCGTCAAAAAAATAAATTTTGACATTATTTTAACTATGAAAATATGTTAATAAAAGTTTTGTCAAAAATAGTATTTTTAACCTATAAGTAATTGTAAAAAAAAAGTTTAAATCTTATTTTGATAAATATTGGCCGTAAAAAATAATTTGTTAGAAAAATTTAAGAATATATTTTTTGTGATACTTATTAACCGTAAAAAATACTATTTATTTTTATACTTATTGACCATAAAAAATTCTCAACAAAAAATTTTAACAAAGAATGAGATGAGATCTTGAAACTGAAGAATAAACTGAGATTTTGAAGATGAAGAATGCGTATTATGATCCTAAACTGAGAGTAGTGTGATGCCAAAATTGACGGAGCTCAACGAAGAAAAGGAATAATAGAGTAAGTTGAAAACAAATAAGTGTCAAAATTGAGGAATAATTTTCTACAATCAAATTATTCATCAAAAAAATATAGAGAATTTGACATTTGTGATATTTGTCAAAAATATATATTAATTTTTACACTTAACTATGGCTGTTTAAAAAAATCATGTTAAAATAGCTCTTTTTTCTTGTAGTGAATTGCGTTATCATTACGTCTCCCAAGCATCACCGTCTCATTGGGTGTCTTATTTTCTCTTCCCAAATTATTCTTCCAGAAAAGGTATTCCAACTCTCTCTAATTGCATTTACTCCTCCCCCGTTGTACTCCATCATCGTTGTCGTTACGCCTCCAAGCATTACCGTCTCATTGGATGTCTTGTTTTCTCTTCTTAAATCATTCTTCTAGAAAAGGTACTCCAACTCTCTCTAATTGCGTTTACTCCTGTTTATTTCTTCTTCTGTCAGGCCGTCACCTTAACTCAGATTAAAATAAACACACAATTAAAATATGACATATCAGAGAGGGTAACTTACATATTACTTTAGAGAGGGTATGATAGCATTCACCATAATTTATATGTAAAAAATTAAAATTAGAGGATCGTTGCCCTCCTTTTCCACTATGTAATAGTGTCACCATTTTCATAGAGTAGACACAGATGGGATCTAATCTACATATTTACGAATCAGATCAGATCGAATATCAGATATATTTGTAAAATATTAAAATATAGTTAAAATTTTATTTTTATTAAAAAATATCAATAATATCTTTTTTTATTCTTTTAAACATGTTTACTCTTAAAATAATATATATCAAACATATTTTTTAAAATAATAAAAATAAAATAATACAATATATATGATAATTATTAGTTGAAATAAAATATAAAAAATATTTATTTATTTTTACGGATTCGCAAATATGCGGATACCTACACAAAATCTGCAATTCAATCTTATTAATGTGTGGATCTGATCTGATCCGATCCGATCCGACAGTCTTATAGATCGAATCTATATATATCCGTAATTTTTATATCGAATTCGAATAAATACTATGGATATGTAAATTAGATTTGATCCATGAACACCCTACATTTTCAAACATGTGAAGTTGTGAACATACAATTTGACTTTTGATACGGTACCTGTATCCTCGGTCACCCGGAATACTCGGCACACAAATATCCGAGGCTGACGTCACGTTAAACAAGCTCGGAACAAAAGCAGATAAGCTCGGCCTCACCCATTCAAATAAAAGACACGTGCATCATAAAGCTTGTTGACGACCCACTCGGAAGTGCTTAAGCTCGGCCTACCCAGTGTTCAGGACGAATCACTTGGCGCCCACCATGGGGCCGGAGTACATCTAACCCCACTGTTTCCTTTGTTTAGTCTTTCACCTTATTTTGCAGGATCCCCGATCCTCGGACATGGCTGACAAGGAAAATCCACAACTTTCACAGGATGACCTCCTAGCTCAGATCGCTGAGCTTCAGGCGGAGGTACGAAGGATAGCCGAGCTCTCAACACAAAGTAATGGAGAGAACTCCAAGGGCTCAGCTCAAAGTACGGCGGACCCTTTAAACATCGTCCCGCCAAAGGAAAAGCTCACCCTTGACAACCCCTTCTCCGAGGAGATCACGAATTACCAGATGCCAAAAAACTTTACGCTGCCCACCGCGCTGGAGCCGTACAAGGGATTCGGCGACCCCCGAGCCCATGTGAAGAAGTTCCAATCGATGATGTTCTTCAACGGCCCGAACAATGAGCCCATCCTCTGTCGAGCATTTCCCACTTACCTAGATGGTGCAGCGTTACTCTGGTTTTCTAAACTTTCTGCAGGTTCGATCTCCTCCTTTGAAGACCTCGCCAGATCATTTATTGATTACTTCGCTGCATCAAGAATATATGTACATGGCTCGGACTTTCTCGGCACCATCAAACAAGGTCAGCACGAGAGTCTGAAAGACTACATGACCAGATTCGCTGACGCCACTATGGAGATCCAAGACTTGGACCCGGCCGTTCACCTGCACGCTCTCAAGGCCGGCCTCAGACCTGGCAAGTTTCGGGAGACCATTGCCATAACAAAGCCAAAGACGCTAGAGGAATTCCGAGAAAGGGCGGCTGGGCAAATGGAGATCGAAGAACTCCGAGAAGCCCAGAAATCAGACAAACAGCCACATCGGAGAGATGAGGAAAGGACTTTCAGATCGCCGGGCAACAGGGACACAAAGAAACCTCCTAAGCCCGCGTCAAAGTACAACACATACACCAGATTTAACACCCGAAGAGAGAACATCATCAGAGAGATTCTCAACGCCGGAATCATAAAACCACCGGCCCGAGCAGGGAACTACCAGGATCAACGATTCGTGGACAAAACAAAACATTGTGCCTTCCACCGAAAGTTCGGTCATACCACAGATGGCTGCATCGTTGCGAAGGACCTCCTGGAAAGACTAGCACGCCAAGGTCTCCTGGACAAATACATTGAAACCAGGAAGGGCAGAGGAGGAAACTCGGACAGGGCAGAGCATAAGCAAGCAACGGCTGACGACAAAAAAGAGAGGACGACTCCTGATCCGCCAAGAGGAGTCATCAACCACATATCAGGAGGATTCGCAGGCGGAGGAGAAACAAGCTCGGCCAGGAAGCGGAGCTATAGAGCGATGATGGCAATCGAAGGAACCATACAGCCAAAGAAGGGCAAAGAACCAGACGTCACAATATCCTTCAACCAAACAGACTTCAAATCGGCAAGCCCTAACCTCGACGACCCCGTGGTAATTTCCATCCAGGTCGGAGAACTGTTGGTAAGAAAGACATTATTAGATCCAGGTAGTAGTGCTGACGTTTTATTTTACTCTACTTTCACAAAAATGAAATTATCAGAGAAATTGATACAACCCTCCTCTGGAGAGCTAATTGGGTTCTCCGGAGAAAGAGTCCCCATCATGGGGCATATATGGCTAAAGACCACAATGGGAGAGATCCCTATGTCAAAATCAATTGATATTCAATATCTAATAGTAAACTGTTACAGCCCTTATAATATTATACTGGGGAGACCCGCACTGAACATATTCAGGGCAGTGGTGTCCACATTACATCTGTGTGTCAAGTTTCCAGTGCAGGAAAACAAGATCGCTATGGTGCATGCTGACCATCAAGAAGCTCGGCAATGCTATAACGCTGGTCTAAAACCAGACCAAACAAAACAGGAAGCTCGGCCCCAGGTCCAAGCCATCCAAACATCTGCCAACACAGCAACACTAACCGATCTTGACCCAAGGGAAGACCTCGGCGAAAGACCTCGGCCAACGGACAATCTTCAACAAGTAACACTAACAGCAGACGACAACCAATGCACATATGTTGGAGAAGCCTTAGAAGGGGCAGACCGAGCAAAGCTCATTCGCATACTACGTCAGAACGCCGACCTTTTCGCATGGACGCCAGACGACATGCCTGGAATAAATCCAGAGGTCATCTGCCATAAGCTAGCAATTGACAAAACAGTCCGACCAGTTGCACAGAAGAAAAGGAACCTCGGAGAAGAGAAAAAACAAGCAGCACTCGAAGAAACCCAGAAGCTCCTCAACGCAGGCTTCATCAGAGAAATTCGCTTCACCACATGGTTGTCCAACGTGGTAATGGTAAGAAAAAACTCAGGTAAATGGCGCATGTGCGTCGACTTTACAAACTTAAATAAAGCTTGCCCAAAAGATGCATATCCACTGCCTTGCATTGATAAATTAGTTGATAATGCCTCTGGTTATAAAGCTTTGAGTTTTATGGATGCATACTCTGGATATAACCAGATTCTAATGCACCCAGAAGACCAAAGCAAAACAGCTTTTATAACAGAACACGGGAATTTTTGTTACAAGGTAATGCCCTTTGGCCTAAAGAATGCAGGTGCGACATATCAAAGGCTAATGGACAAAGTGTTCCAACAACAGATAGGCCGCAATATGGAGGTCTACGTAGATGACATGGTAGCAAAAACACCTTCGCAGGGGTCACACTGTGACGACCTAGTAGAAATCTTCAGACAACTCCGAGCATATAACATGAGACTCAATCCAGACAAATGCGCGTTCGGAGTACAAGGAGGGAAGTTCCTGGGATTCATGTTAACATCTCGAGGCATCGAGGCCAACCCAGAAAAGTGCAGGGCCGTGCTGAACATGGCAAGCCCAAAAACGGTAAAGGAAGTCCAGCAACTTGCAGGACGAATAGCTGCCCTGTCACGTTTCCTACCTGCAGTGGCAAACCGATCTTATCACTTTTTCCAGACATTCTCTAAAGGCAGGAAGTTCAACTGGACAGACGAATGCTGGCCGACGATAAAACGGGACTGCATCACAAAAGTCAAAGCATGTGATAATTGTCAAAAGCATGCCACCCTCTCAGAGACCCCAGCCGAAGAGCTCCATACCATAGAGGTAAGCTGGCCTTTCGATACGTGGGGATTGGATATCCTCGGACCCTTTCCGAAAGCGCCAGGCCAGGTAAAGTTCCTCTTAGTGTCAATCGATTATTTCTCTAAGTGGATAGAAGCACAACCACTAGCACACATAACATCAGAAAAAGTGCGATCTTTTCTATGGAAAAATATCATATGCAGATTCGGTATCCCAAGAGAAATAATCTCAGATAACGGAAGACAATTTACAGACCATAAGCTCGCCGCCTTTCTGACAAACTTTAACCTAAGGACCGAGCTCTATAATCAACCAAACAATCAACAAGCTCGGTCAGTCGAACTGGACCTCGTAGAAGAAGACAGAGACATCTCCGCCATAAAGCAGCGAGCCAGAAAACAATACCTAGAGCAAAGACACCACAAAAGAGTAGTTCACAGGTCTTTCAACAATGGAGACCTTGTACTCAGACGAACAGAAGATGCACGAAAACCACCAGCACATGGCAAATTAGCAGCAAATTGGGAAGGTCCTTTCCGAGTTCTCCAAAACCTCGGAAAGGGGGCTTACAAATTAGAAACCCTTAGAGGAGAGCAATTTCCGGGAACATGGAACGTCTCCTCTCTAAAGGAATATCAATCGTGACATAGCCTGTGTAATAAGCGAATGATGGCACTCTTTTTCCCTCCGACAGTTTTTTCCCAAAACACAAGGGTTTTACTCGGAAAGGGTTTTAATGAGGCCGGACGCAACAAACCATTGTAGCCATACAACTTAATGTGCAACCAAAACAGTTCTCATTTTGGCAGTTAGCATACATTTCAGCTAGTAAACACTTCAAATTATTCGAGCATAACCCTCGGAACCTTAACATCACGAGCCGAGCTTATCCCTCGGAAAACCTCCACCACAAAAATAAGTCAACGTTATTCCCAATGAACAAACCAATCCGAGCCTCATACTCGGAATTCTAAATGCGCATACCGAGCATAATACTCGGACAAGTACAAACTAACACATTTTTACGATGGTCTCCACCATACGTTCCAACAAATAAAAATTTCAAAGAAATCCGAGCTTCATACTCGGAAAGCAACATACGCACGCCGAGTATACTACTCGGAGGAAGTACAAACAAACAATATCATCTAAATTAGTCAAACAAATCTTACCGCATTTCCATTCAAAAATACAAGTACTACGTTTAGAACAACTACTCTCATTTCTAACAAGTTCACCTAAACAGAGAATGGCTTTGGCCATCTTCGATACACATATACGATTACTTCCAACACACAATCATAAGTTTATCCAAAAAATCAAAGTTTATAAGATAAGTCATCATCAAGCCGAGCTATATGCTCGGAAAACAAAAGTATCGCAACCGAATTACATACTCGGTACCCAAAATGTTATCGCCAAATATTCGAAAACATAGTTCAAGATAAAACAACCACAAGTTTCAAGCATGCTACAAATATACAAAATAAACAAGATCAAATACTAAAAGCCTAGTCTGCCTTGTCACCTATGCTAGATCCCTCACTCTCACCAGCACCTTCATCTTCAACAAGTTCACCGTTAACAACCACTTTCATGACATCAAGTTTTGAAGGATCAGCTTCCGGACACACCACCTTGACCTGGGAAACAGCACGGTCAAACCCTTGGGCAAAAGCCTCATAAACTCCGCCTTCCAACTCTTTGACCCTAGCAGAAAGCTGATCGTTCTCAGATTCCACAACCTTCAATTTTTCAGACAAGGACTTTTGAAGTTTTTTCTCATCGGCCAACTCCAACTCCTTTTTCTCCATAGAAGCAACAAGCTCAGCAATTTTCTGATCTTTTTCCTGAATGAACCCAGACAGCTCTTCTACACGGGAAGCTTCAATCTGCTCCCGATCCAGGGAAAGCTCCTGTGCTCGGCCAATGGCAACAATCCGAGCACCAATCACCTACGACAATAAAACAATATAATAAGAGACATCAAAAAGCCACAACCATAAACAAAATAAACTATACCTCATCAAACTGAGATGCATATTCCCTCACCCTGGCATCAACCCACCCACACGGATCAACCACATCACAGTTCTCCATTGCAGACAAAGAAAGGAAAAAATAAAGCACAAGAAGGAAGAAGAAAACGTGAATTCAGCACTGACCTTTGCTAGACATTCTCAGACAAGAAACCAAACCAAAACTCCTTTTCTCCAGAAAACAGCAGCAAATAGCATTTACAAAAAGCAAAGGTAATAAAGGAGTAAGCCCAGTAACCTAAACGGTTACACAAAAACCCCACATTTAATCCTCGTCGTCAAAAAAGAGAGGAATTTAATGACCTCCAAATCCGACGGACAGGGGTACCTGGGGATGCGGGGCACGTTTCACGTCAATCATGTCAAAGAGGCGCGAAGAACGAAGCAAGTATTAAACACATAGAAAACCGTTTCGTAGTCCAAACAAGACCAAGCCGAGCTTGGGGGCTACAGCGACCATATGCGACAAACAAATTCGGCAACCGAGGATCCAATACTCTTGGTCCAAAAGCTCGCCTTAGTCCTGTCCACACCAAGGCAAGCTTGGGGGCTATGATACGGTACCTGTATCCTCGGTCACCCGGAATACTCAGCACACAAATATCCGAGGCTGACGTCACGTTAAACAAGCTCGGAACAAAAGCAGATAAGCTCGGCCTCACCCATTCAAATAAAAGACACGTGCATCATAAAGCTCGGTCCCGTATCAGCCGTCCGAAAATCTCGGCACGTGATCAGGACCGAAACAGCATCACGCAACTGAAAATAGGAAACGTGCTAAACTAGTTTATAGCACCAAAACAGAATATCTCAACTAACCTATAAACTAGGACTTATCCACTAACGGGCAGAAGACAACTTCTATAAAACCTAGCTAACATGCTTGGCTAGGTCTCAGGTTCCACTACCAGTTTCCATATTCATTTATTCACTCTCACTTAATCACTCTCTCTTTCTCTCTTTTCTGAGACTATTACTAACTTGAGCGTCGGAGTATCTTTTGCAGGTATTCCCGCCGCGGTGTTTGTCCATCGGCCGACGTGAAGCCCTTCCTCTCCGTCGACGACTCACTCGGAAGTGCTTAAGCTCGGCCTACCCAGTGTTCGGACGAATCAACTTTCATAGAGGCTCGTGAACTTAATCACCACTCTAGAACCACTTTGATTAACTAACAACGTTACTAATCATTTTGCATATGGCTCTAAGGCATGCATGTTTGGTATATCACAATTTGGAATTCAAGAATAATAGAATAAGAAGAAAATTTAGAGAAAAAGACCTGCACGATGACAGAATTTGCACATAGTCACTAAAGAACTTTTTGGAATACTAATTTTAGCGATCAAATTTTTTTTTGTTAATACTTAACGATAGATTTAGCTGATATTGCAACAGAAAAATTAGGAAACAAATTTTCCTTAAATATTCATAATAATTGACGAATAAATAACTATTTTGAATTATGATGTATTTAAGTGCTGATAATTCTGATTATGACTCATTTAAATAAATTTTGTAACTAGAAAAGATTATATTTGTCTAACATTCCTAACCAAACATTAATCTGGTGAGAGATGTTATTAGTTCTGATTCTACGTAGCTGTTATCATTATTATCAAATTTGGCTCAATTCGGCCGGTTCGACTGAAAATTCGGTCACCCGATCACCTGGCCGAGTCGAACCACTTGTCGAATCGTTTATGCAACAGAGCTGGTGAAATCCGATTTGACCCGATGGGTTTTATGCGAACCTGGTGACCCGGCCAGTTAATCAAACTCGGTCTGGGTCGTGTTTATTATTTTTTTTTCTTCCTGAAACGACGTCATTTCAAACCAACCCCACTCCCTCTTTGAATGAACCCTAGCCACTAATCTGAGACTTCTGAATTCTGATTCTGAGTGGAACTAACCCCCAGCCAACATCGTCTCTCTGTCTCTACTCTCTCGAGCTTGGCGTCGACAGCCCCTCATCCTCACTCGTCACTCTCCCGTCTCTCCCCTCACCTTGTTAGTCGTCAATTCATCACTCTTAATTAGTCTCTGGATCTCTCACCGTGACCCTGCGTTCACTTCGTCAGAACCAGTGAAGCAGCATCTGCTCCCTCGGGTGGTGCTGGTGGTCGTCTTCTCAACCAGGTGAGCTCCAATTTTCGGCCTTGTTCTTTCTCTAGTTCAATGTTGATTTCGGTGAATCTGATGGTTCTTGAATGTTATTGTTGCTGTTTTATTTAGTTTTGAGTTGTTATTGCTGTTCTTTCTCTAGTTCGATGTTAATTTCGGTGAACCTGAGCAAATTTTAGAGCTGTTGCTGTTCTTTCTGTTTGTTGAATGTTGGTTTTTAGAGTTGTTGTTGTTATTCATTATCTGGTTCGATGTTAATTTCGATGAACATGAGCAAATTATAGAGTTGTTGTTGTTCTTTTTGTTTGTTGAATGTTGGTTTTTTAGAGTTGTTGTCTGTTCTTTCTCTGGTTTGATGTAAATTTTAGTTAGAATTATTGTTGAATCTGGTCGTTGCTGCTGTTGTATTTGATTTTTTAGAGGAGTTGTTGAACCTGAGAAAATTTTAGTGAACTTTGGTTGAATAGTTAAATTTGTTGTTGATTATCATTAGTGAACTTTGGTGGTTGTTGATTATCATTAGTTGTTACTGTGTTGTTGTGTTTCTTTTTGTTCATATCCTCGCACTTTCTATCCAACGGCTTTCCACATAATTTCTCATTACCTGCAAATGAAGAGGCATTGTTGAATCTAGAGCCCAATGCTGGAGGTATCTCACTGTCAAGGTTGTTCCCAGAAGCGTTGAAGTAGACCAAGCCAGGGATCATAGAAAGATTACTAGAAATTTTCTCACTGAAGTTATTAGCAGAGAGATCCAGCATTGTTAGGTTTGACAGATTTGTCAATGCTTCTGATATGTTCCCTGAAAGATGGTTGTGATCCACTAACAAATATTTCAATGAGGAGAATTTGGAAATATCCCCAAGCACATCCCCAGATAAATTTTTCCTGCCCAAATATTTTTTTAGATCATTAGTTATATTTAAAAATTGATATTGAATTATTAATGTTTGTAAAGGCTTATATTTTTAATTTTAAGACATTATTTTAATTTTATTTATATAATTTTATTTTTGTTAGTTATAACCAGA
>NC_029785.2:100865919-100867275 GCF_000816755.2 Arachis ipaensis | reverse complement strand
TATGATCGGATTGATTATCGGTTCGGTTCTAATAACTATGACTGTTACTGATCCAATATGTCAATACTTTATTTTAATTAAAAATTTAAATAATTAATTAATAGTAATTTACTAATCCTTTTGCATCCACTAACTTTTTTGGTTGAAACTTGAAATAACAAGCTTGGGGTTTTATTCTTTCAAAGAGAAGAAAGTTCTTCAACAATGGCAATTTTCATTCCCTTCTAACCCAACGGACTTCATCATTCTTCGCTGGCGTCTATCATTTGTGAGTGTGGCCGGTGCATCGTTGCAGCGATTGTCTTCGTCGGGTCTCCAGAACCTTCACATCGTCATCCCAGTCGTCGTTGTCGTCACCTGCGAACTGTGCTACTTTCAAGTAGTCGTTCTCGCCTTTCCGGCGTTATCGTCAATGTCTCTGTTCCAGTTGATGCAGTCCTATACATACTCCTCATTTTTCCAATTGTTGTGTTCGTTGTTTAGTTTAAAGCATTTTGTATTTTGCTGCATTCGTAATTTAGTAATAATTTGCACAATACTAGACTCTATCAATACCACTTTCAACCCATAGTAACATCTCTCACTCTCATCCAAATTCTTAGCCCTCTTTCTCTTTGAACCAGTAGTTTTTTTAAAACTGTTGCATCTCGCATTAGATGTAACCGAGTTTGTGGTTTGATGCATAGACATTCTTCCAACTACTTCAAAAAAGTTTTCTCAGACTTTGATANGAAAAAGAAATACCTAAGGTCATTGTGGTAACATCAAAAAATAATGCCAGGCTGGAATGTGCATTAAGCCAAGCTAAAAGAATAATTGCCAAGTAAAAAGCTAAGCAAACGGCATCACAAGAAAATTGACGTTTGGTCAAAATTGTCAGACGGAGTTAATCTTTCATGATTGTTAAGTCTATTTTTTTTTATGGATAGTATTATCAGCGTTTTAATTTTTTATGATCAGAAAATAGTATTTACTCGAAAATTGACAAATAAATTTGTTCTATCGCTAAAATTTAGGTAATCCAAAAAATTTCCAGAAGTGCATCACTACTAGATATTGATTTTTTTCCCCAATGCTCGTGATATTGTCATCGGAAAGTTTTATATTAATGCTCTCCTTAGTTTTAGAGACTTATTATTAGTTATTACACTGCTAGATTTGGAATATAATTTATTTATTTTATTAAATTACCATTTTTTGAAGAGACTTCAACATATTATATGCAAGAAGAAAATTTTAATATGTATGAATAAGATAGATAACTGCTACAATATATGTACACTGACACGGATACATGATACGATACGATACGAGACATGCCGATACGTGAATTTTAAAATTTTATATGACACGGGG
>NC_029785.2:100863836-100864606 GCF_000816755.2 Arachis ipaensis | reverse complement strand
ATAAGATAGGACATGCTGACACGTGATGGTATTTAAGTGTGTCTAAGCGTATCCGGCAAAAAATTTTTTATTTTAATTTCATTAAAACACGGTTGAACACAACAAACATACGTATCAAACGAATATCGATAAATGTCGTGTCCAAAATGTATCCGACAAACGAACATGATAACTCATCGAGATATCTGCGCCTAATAGGATAACTGTGATCGGGGTATAAGCGTTACAACAGATCCGGGAACGAAAATAGTTTCCCTTTTTTCCCATTTTGTCTCTACTCTCAACCATTCATCAAACATAAATAGTAAATGTGCTGCTATCAAGGCATAATTGACGTGAAATGGCGTGAGCATGTTACTGGGTTGTAATTATTATGAGCAATGATTTTGTTTGTGATCTACATTTGGTGAAAAAGAAGAAACCACTCAACAAAACAGACAGCTTTAGAGTTATGTAGTACAGTAAGTTGATTCTTTATGTTGTGACTATCAAATTGGCTGTATAGAGGTCAATGTTTCAATCATTTGACTTCTTTTTCTCTCTTTGATTTTCCTTCTCTGTTTTTCCTTGTGACACATATAACTAATAATGATACAAGAGTGAGCATCCTTGGAGAAAGTGTTTGTGCTCCAATTAAAGTTAATGTAGTAATCAAACCTACACAGTGTCCTACATGTAGCCACTTCTAATTGTTAAAGTCTTAATATCAAACAAGTCAAACATTCTTTTGATAGGCTTATGGTGCCAAAAAGAAAGGAATATATATATAT
>NC_029785.2:100829147-100863666 GCF_000816755.2 Arachis ipaensis | reverse complement strand
TAAATACTAAATATTTATCTGTGTATATTAGTTAATGATTAGTTTTTGGAAAAGTTTAAGGTGCCAGCAACTTTGTTAAATTCTGATCACCATATAATTAGCAAAGAAAAATGAGTCATTGGATGAAATTTCAAACCAATCTCACACCATTAAAACTATGGTGGATACTACCATGAAGATTTTATTATTGTCTTCATATAAAGATACTTCTTTTTTACCATTAGATGATGAAATGTATGGTTTGATTTTGATGTGTTGCAAAAGTGTTAATTTTTTTAAAGTGTGGCTAAACAAATAAAGTACACTTTTAACACAAGAATCTTCATAAAAAGATGTTTTTAGCATCTTCATTTGAGTAGTTGCCTAAAACTATTATTGATGGCTATTTGATGGTTATAAATCACGAAAGTTGCTACCCCTAGCATTCCTCATAGTTTTTTATGTGGAAGTATGATTGATAACAACTTTGCATGTATGTTACCAACCGTCCTCTTTTAGGCACTCAAAAGGGAAAAAAAATTAAAGGAAGCACGAAAGAAATTTTCTTTAATTTCCTTCTACAAAATGTGCATAAAGAGGCACTTCTTTTCTCTTCACATACATATATGAGTGACGGATCAGTCTCATTCATTTCTCTTTTAAGAAGATTTATTCCATGCTACAACACAAAAATCTTTGTTCCGTTCAACATCATCATCATCATCAGTTTAACATTCATATACATACGAATCTTCCAACATGCGTGGTATCAGCTATTTGAATAATAAGTACTCATCACCATCTCCATTCCAATCTCATTCGTATGATGATAATAACATGCCGCCATCATCATCTGTAATTAGCAGAATAAGTCCACTCATTCTGTTAGTTATAATAGTCTTAGCAGTTATCTTCTTCGCTTATGGCCTTGTCCATTTGATTCTATGGTTCTTCATCAAAATCCTATCATCATCGTCGTCGTCGTTCTTGTCGCCGTCTACTCTCTACAACTCTAACAGATTCCAAGAATCATCGAGGCGCTCCCGCGCGATTCAGAGACAGCTTCACCATCTCTTCCGAATGCACGATTCCGGACTAGAACAATCCACCATTGATGCTCTCCCAGTGTTCTACTACCAAGAATTGTTGGGGATGAAAGAACCATTCGATTGTGCAGTGTGCCTCTGCGAATTCTCTGCGAATGAGAAGCTGAGGTTGGTTCCAATTTGCAGCCACGCATTTCACATGAACTGCCTCGACACATGGCTTCTCTCAAACTCTACATGTCCTCTCTGTAGAGCAAATCTCTCTAGCTCTATCGTGAATCAGAATCCAGTGTTGCTTCGTGTTGTTGAGGAAGAGAATAAGAATGGTGGTGAAGGGAGTGAAGAGGAAGACGAAGGTGGTGGTGGGAGGAAAAGGGTGTTTTGTGTAAGACTTGGGAAACTGAGGAACAGTGAATTGATTCAGAGAGAAGAGGGTAGTAGTAGTAGTAGTCGTATAGGGTTGGATGGGAGAAGATGCTACTCAATGGGTTCATATGAGTATGTGGTTAGAGAATCGAATCTGAAAGTGGAAGTGGTGTTATCATCTCAGTCTCTTCATGTTGGTGGTGAAGAACAAGAAGAAGAAAATGATGATGGAAAGAAGATAGGGAAGAAGAGAACCAGAGGTGAGAGCTTCTCAGTTTCAAAGATTTGGCTATGGTCCAACAAGATCAAATATAATCATCATAGATCCAATAATGCAGATGCAGATTTTCCTTTGTCACCAATGTTAGGATTTGGTTGAATTAGTCCCACATTACTCAGGATAGCAAATGGAGTGGGTGGCCTAGGCTATAAATATGAGGCTAAGTTCTCCATTTGTTTTTGCACTAGTCAGAAATACTTTAAGCTTGTATCTGATTTTTCTTTTCCTCTGTACTCTTTATTAGAGAGTGTTGTGAGGTGTAGTTAGATATTTGCTTTGAGAGAGTGTGGGTGTACTGGGGTGCCGGTGAGAGAAAGAAGTCTATGTGTTGTAACAATTTTCACATAGTGATATTCTCTGGTTGTCATTTGACAACGGCCGTGGTTTTTCTCCAGTAATTGGAGTTTCCACGTTAAATTCTTGTGTTGTGATTGTGTCTATTTTATTTCTCTGTCAAAGGTATTTTCTCAAGGGGGAATGGTGTCTTATTCCCAACAACCAATAACAAAGAAAGCACTATTAATCTAATTTCGGAACTTTGAAGAAGAATTCTGTTTGATACCAATTTCTAGCATACTTTAGTTTTGTTGATACCACTTTCTTATTCTAATTTTACTTTTTCTTTTAATTGATTATATACACAAAGGCTGATTTTAACTTTTACCGAGAGAACATTTTTCTTTCCATCCAAAAATTCTAGAGGGTCAGCAGGTTTTTATAATTTTGATCATTATTTAATCAATACAAATATTAAATACAAATAATCTTCGATTTTTTTCAGATTTAGCGAGCATCTGAAATAACTAGTAAATTACAACTTTATTGCACCGCAATTAGTGCATTAGTATTTGCAGTCTTAATATTTTTTGCTGGTTAATTTCATTATCACAAAGCTGCTCTAAAATTGGCTTGATTCCAAGTTGTAGAATCTATGTTAAATCACCATTTAGCAGGATTACTAGGACTTGGAAGGCTTTCTTATATAGAGGGAGCTAACCTCTATTCCGCTATTAAGTCTGGGATCGAGCCCAGCTTGACTTTGTCATCCAACCGATACCTTACTTCTTTAGTTCCAAAACCTTACAAGGGGAGTTCCGCTAACAAAGCTTGCTTGGATTTAGTCTTTTCATTACCTATACCATCTTTCAGTCATATTCCCGCTCCATCGTTTATATTATAACTGATGGCAAAAGAAAGAGAGATTTATGTGCCTATCTCATGTGGTTTTGAATCTAACTTATGAAAAATATATATACAAATTGTATTGATTTATGTATGTAAATTCTGATAAAAAAATATAGAAAAACAATGATGATTGTAAATAATATGAATAATAGATTAAAAAAAGAATGCAAATTAAAAATTAAGAATTTGATTCTTAATTAATTATTTAACTTCAAATTTTAAAATTTGAAAAAGTAGGATTAGAAATTAAACATATTTACACTACTTACGGTTACTTCCAATTTCACCATAATATTCCAATTTCTGGACCATGCCCAAAACTCGCCATTGGTGCCGAAAACAGCCGTTCCGACGCATCATAATACCATTATTCCCCCTAACGTCGTTCAACCGCTGTCCGTGCACATCGCCGACATGGCCACAGTTCAAGGATGGGCAGACACGAGGAGCCTCAGCCTTCATGTCATCACCGGCCGCTGGTTCCTGGTGTTCGCCTCCTTCTTAATCATGGTAGCCGCCAGAGCCACCTACATGTTCGGCCTCTACTCCAGCGAAATCAAAAGCACCCTCGGATACGACCAAACCACCCTCAATCTCCTCAACTTCTTCAAGGACTTTGACAGCAACGTCGGTGTCCTCTCTGGCCTCATCAATGAGCTAACCTCACCCTGGGTGGTTCTAGCCATCGATGCAATCCTCAACCTATTCGGCTACCTCATGATTTGGCTCTCCATCACCAAAAGAGTTGTGAGACCAGCGGTCTGGCAAATGTGCTTATACATTTGCATCGGCGCTAACTCTCAGTCATTCGCGATCACAATTCTATTATACTCTGTGATTTACTATGATGATACCAAGGCTTTGATTCTCTTCATTGGTTGGCTTTCCGCCACAATCTCCGTCGTTTTTCTCTGAACAATTCGGTATAAGAAGCTGGTTCATCAGCCTAACGAGCTCAAAGTCTTCTTTAACTTCCTTTACATTTCTCTTGCACTCGCCGATTTCTTCTCATCATGATCATTATTCAGAAGAGGGTTAACTTTAACCGGTACAAATTTTCGATAAGGTATTTATTGGAGGTTTTATTTGCATGTGGATGGTCATTTTACATACAAAAGGAATGGTTATTTTTGTTGCAAATTCATTATTATATTTTATTTTACATACAAAATGGATGGATGTTTATTTTACATAAAAAGGATGAATGTTCTTGTTGTAAATCCAATGGGAGGCTGGTGGGACAACAATAGCGCTGATAGGATTTTCAGGAGATGCAACAGTGGCAAATGGTTAAAAATTTGAAAAGGTAAGGTAAAAGAATTTTTTGTTACTTGATTGGGTGATTTTTTTTTGTTGGGCCAAAAGGTAATGTGCATTTCCATGAGGATGAAGTTCAGCTCGTTACCATGGCAATGGTTGTGGTGGTTTCACTTCGACTTTAATCACAACTCGCTCTCGTGAGATGATATAAGTCCATGGGCTAAATAAGCTTATTCGGGTATGAGAAATGACTTAAAGTTAGCAACTGTTATTGCAATTAGATATTATTATGTACTATGTAATATTCTTTGTGGTTTGTACCGGTAATATTGGAGGTACTAATGGTGGCTGTATTTATTATGAAATTTTTTCGAAAATGAATTACAATTAGCCAATTATTTTGCTAGAGTTTGTAAACTTTCAATACTCTTCGTCGTATACGTATGAAATATATTCTTGGTCATGGTAGTGTCTTCAGGGTCCACTGCATAAAGAGACAAATTTGTCACTGCATCATCGATTTGTGGAAGTGCTTTTGTCTCCCTTGCTGATATATAGTTTTGCTGGAGTAAGTCGTATCAACTAATGCTTGTGGTTCTTATTTCATAGAAAATTTAAATAAGTCAACACTAAATTCCATCAAAGTATTTTTTTAAAATAAATAGCATTGATGTTGAACGAGCTAAAGTGTAGCATCAATGGGCAAAACGATTAAATCTGTAGAGGTTTTAATGGTTTTTGGCAACTGTGGCCATAATGTGTTGGTCACAACCATGGTTCTGAAAACTGGACCGGACTGGCCGGTTGGACAGGATCAATAACTGGCCGGTTATATGAAAACGACACCGTTTTGTGCTAAAACTTAAAAAAAAAAAAGAAAAGAAAAACCAAATGTGCAAGGAGCTGAAGCCTAAAGCCATTCGCCCATTCCATTCGTGAAACCCCCCTTCCCCCATCATTCGTGAATCTCCCCCTTTGAAGCAAAAACCTAGCCGCTTCTTCCTCAAGTTCCTTGCCGCCGTCGTCCCCAAGTTCTCCATTCTCGGCACCTCTGCTTCTTCCTCTTCCCCAGGTCCGGAACCCAGGTAGCTCGGCACGTCGTCCACTGGCTTATCTCTTCGTGGCTTGGAGGTTGGAGCAGCTTGCCGTTTGCCGTCGTCTCACCTGTCACCGTTGTCTCTTCTCTTGTCGGTTGCCGTCTGTGTCTTCGTCGAAGGTGAGTGGCCGTGCTTTGCTTCTTCCTTTTAATTTTGCTCTAGTTACTGATGGCTCTAGTTACTGAATGCATGGTTCTTCTTCTTCCTTTTAATTTCTGAAATTTTTGCTCAAATAATTTTTCTAATGTTGCTAATGTTCTTCTTCTTCTGTCTTGCTAATGCTCAGTTTAATTTCCAAAATTTAATTTAGTGTTTAATTTAGTGTCATCACTGCCTTGCTGAATGGTGTTGCTAATGTTCTTTTTCTTCTGCCTTGCTAATGCTCTATTTAATTTATTGTTGTTTTAAACTTTTGAATTTCTGCCTCGCTAATGCTCTATTTAATTTCTGCCTTGCTAATGCTTTATTTAATTTCTGAAATTCAATTCAGTGTTTAATTTAGTGTCATCATTGCCTTGTTGAATGGTGTTGCTGTTCAATAATGTACTGGTGTGCTGTTTTAGTGTTTTATAATGTATTTTTATTTTCAGTGTTTTGTAGTTGCTGAATGCTGATTGTTGAGTTTAGATATGGTGTTGTTGATGATTAATTTAGTGTCACCCTTTAAATGCTTGTTGCTGAATGTTGCTGCTTTTTTTAACCTTCCATACATGTTGGATACACCCAAAGGTAACAATCTTTTCCTTTCTTTAATCTTATCATCATCATAACAATGGTGGGACTTCAATGAATTGAGATTATTCAAGTTTTGATTTTGGGGTGTAGGTAAGGTGAAGAATCCAGACTTTCTAAAAGGGGTTTCATCTATTTGCAACAAAGAAGAACATCTCATTGCGGTAACTCTTATCTTCTTCCTCACTTTGGATTTTAAGTTTGTTGTGTTTTTTTCCAACTTTTTCTTGTCTATATTTTAGGATTTCAAAAGTTGAGTGAGATCTTTGTATGAAACTATCGATCTTGTTGCTGATGTAAGTGTAGTTGTAGTTCATCCCTCACATTATATAATATAGAAGCTATTATCACTCTACCTCAAATATATAGCAGAGGCTATGCTTATTTGTGTATTATAGGGTTATATTATCATGTTGTGTATGTGGCTTTCCATGGATGAAAAGACAAATAACTTTGTGTTTGATGTGAATTTGTAGGGCTACAAGAATGTGAAGGACATGGGAGGTGGTTATATGGAGTGGGTCAAAAACAAGTTTCCAGTGAAATCATCATTAGGGAAAAAGGATCTCTAAAGTGTTGTTGATGATAGGAACATATTTTCCATCTTTGAGTTGTACAATTGAAATATATAGTTCTTCTTGTTAATTGTTTGTATCCAAAGTATTTGGCATACACAATACTCATTAATTACCCGGGAAGACATCTGAATCAGGGGTATAACTTTTTGAGTTTGTATTTTGATAAGATCATATGAATTTGGTTGATGATATTTTATGTAGTATTTTAAATTTTGAATATATTTTAATATTTATATTAGACTATAATTATATTTTAAGATGTTTATTTATAATTTATTTATTATTCTATTCTAAAACATTTTTTCCGGTTGAACCACCGGTTAGACTGGTTGGACCAATGAACCAGTGAACCAGTGACTAGAGCGATTTGATGACTGGTCCGGTTTTCAAAACCTTGGTCACGACAATATTAACACAAATATTGAACCCATTTGTGATGAGGTTACATTTTGCTAAGATCTGACTTTGGCGAAATGTAACGTATCTTAGAACAAAAAAAGTGCCGCATGATATAATTAATATAAATAAACCTCAAAATGAGTTGGTTTGCCCCTCTTCGATAGATGATATTAACCTCTGGTCACCTACTATGACTGGATGGATTTTGACAATAGCGACATGGTGCAGGCAAATAACATAGTTTCGGTAACTTACTTCTTACATATATACCCGGATTTGCTGTCCCGCTTACATGGGAATGGTAATGCTGCTCTGATGGCCTATCCGAGGTTTAAAAAAGGCATCATTTACAAAATTCATTTTTCCTTTTAAATTCAAACAAATATAAGTCACTGGGGATGCACTAAAAATATATTTTTCCTTTATAAAGAGGCTGTGAAGAAACATCATGTATCTATCCCAGATGGAGGTTAACTCAAGCATCTCTAGAAACGACTATGGAAATGCTTGCAATTCCATGGCAAGAAAGCATTTTGCATCTCAAAGAGAGTGTGCAAATCCCCGGAGGAGCCACCCTTACAAAGCCATAAGATAATGTAAGTAAATATTTTATCCACGCATGTCATGTTTTTGATGTTATACTAAGAACAAAACTCAGAAATCTATTATGAATGCAGACTCAAGCTCCATGAAACTCTGAGCTCATCGCTGCCATTAAGGCACTTGCTAACGTCGTGGATACGTTGGCCATGAAAGTTGAGTCATCTCAAACCAGCATGCCAGGATGGAGGTCAACATCCATGTGTTGTGTTCGACATTGCTTTGTCGCGAGAAGAACACTGTGAAGCTCGTAGGTTCTCGGAATACGGACAAGGTAACTCATTTGGGAATATCGACTGCGAAAAATGAGCTCGCAGACATGAATGCCAATATGTCAGCAACAACAACTCTAACTAGAAGACCATTCAATAATAGATCGAAGAACAGGGAGTTGTTCAAGACAAATGGTTCTATTCCCATTATAATACCTAACGACGACGACACATATCCTGGTGGTAGATCCTATGAAGGACGTAACTCCAGAAGATCTAGTTACCGCAAAGGGTTGTCACGAAGACCACCATCAAAGGTATGCTGACAATAACCAAGTCTTTTCTCAAATTTAGTTGTATATTTTAATCATTTTTATATATTGTCAAAAAGGTAGAAAATTTTTGAAGTCATTAAGTAAAAATAAGAAATTTTTTTGTGATGAAAAAATGTTATTTTTTTTAAGTGAACTATTTATTTGTTATAAATCATGGAATGTGTTATTTAATGACCTAGGTTTTTTCTTGGTTTACAATTTAAAATGTCACCCATATTCAAGGCCTACTCTACTAGGCCTGTGGTTGCTTCCTTAGTAGAACACAATGTGTTTTTTAGACATGATTTGGGTCATGATTACAGTTTTGCTTCATAAAGAGCATTACTCGTATTTTTTATATATACAGTATTTTTTGTATCCTTGTTGGATTTGGATGGTACCAACAATAGTTTTTCCAAGGCTCAAATAAATCATCAGAAAACAAGAACCACACATATCTTCAACAAAAAAAAAAACATTCCTTGCACCTTTAGGGACATTCTTCTTCATTTGCCTCCCCATTGTTCGTCGCAAGGCATTAGCGATGGAACCACATGGAAGACTATCGCTTCATTGGATGTTCATCATGGAATAGTTACAAATTTGAGAACCACAAAAGGATTGCAGTTCACCTCGACTTCCCTTTCTTCGGTCCTTATCGCGGTTACTTTGTCTGGGAACATGGGACTCGCAAAGTCATGTCCACCACCTCTAATTGGAACGACCAACTATGATGTTTTACCAAGCAACCGTTAGCCTTCTCGAATACTTCCTGAAAAATGGATCACTTAGAGGTCATGGAAAGAGCCGTTTGTCCATTGGTACTGGTATCATCCAAGGGGATGGGATTAAAAGAAATTATCCTGGTGATATCGCTGTCCCCAACAATGGCGGGATTAATATAGTCAAGGTATTTGGTAGTGTCATGAACAATTCTCCTCCACAGCCCCCCACCGGAATAAAAAATTTAGGGATACATGTCAACACTTTTCACATGAATCTGTCCACTATAAAATCTTTGATAGAGCCACAATGATGGGCCACATGCTATGCGTTCAATCCTTCCAAAAAAACCTACTGTGAGGCTCTTTTCAACTTTTAAGTTATGTCACCTTAAGTTCTTTAACTTTGCATATCATATTAGCCTAGCATGGACTCGTAAAAACCTGTCTCAATGCAGGGAGGAGCTAATGAAATTTGGTGATTTGGTACTCACCAGGGAGGACACCTTGAGCCTCACTGTAGGCTCATTTCCAGTGGATAATATCTTCCACATGTTTGCGATGCTGCTAACTAAGTATAACGATGCCATGGAGAGGCCAAACATTTGGTGTCTACCTCCATTATTTTTTATGTTATCGACCCCTGGCATGTAAGTATTTTCATGGTACTTAGTTTATAAATGTTGACCTAAATTCACGTCATACAGAGAGATGTTCGTCAGGGAAAATCGATCAAGCAACTGGTGGCGGACTATTCAAAAACATGGATGAAGCCATCTCTAACCCTTAACTATGCAAATACTTGACTTCTTTTGTTATTCCTTGTGCTTCATGCATTATGCGTTAGAAAAATATGCACTTACCTCATGCTCACCCATTGTTACCCACAAGCATGCCTCCCAATAAAAGAGGACTCTGCACATTGGTACCTCATGGTCATTGCATTCAGGGAGGACATGATGTATTACTTAGATGCATCGATGGGAGATGATGAAGCTGTTAAGCAAAAGTCATTCATAAAAAAGGTGGTAAGTCTTTCAGAACCAACAGAGCATAGTTCTGTCGCTGGAGGAGCATCTGTCTGGCGTTCAAACGCCAGAACAGAGCATAGTTCTGGCGCTGAACGCCCAGAATGGGAGCATCCTGGCGCTGAACGCCCAGAACAAGCATGGTCCATTCTTCCTTGTATATGAGCAGGAGCAAGGATGAGAACATTCTTGTGGAAGCAGATCCAGAACCTGAAAGGACTCTGAAGAGAAAATTAAGAGAAGCTAAAATACAACAATCCAGAGATAACCTTTCAGAAATTTTCGAATAGGCAGAGGAGATGGCAGCCGAAAATAGTAATAATGAAAGGAGGATGCTTGGTGACTTTACTGCACCTAATTCCAATTTACATGGAAGAAGCATCTCCATTCCTGCCATTGGAGCAAACAACTTTGAGCTGAAACCTCAATTAGTTTCTCTGATGCAGCAGAACTGCAGGATTCAATGATTGAATGACTGTGGCGAGCTTCAAACTCGCGAGTGCTGGGCGTAGTGACAGACGCAAATGGAGGGTGAATCCTATTCCAGCATGATCGGGAACCGACAGATGAATAGCCGTGCCGTGATAGGGTGCGTGAGCATATTATTCACTGAGAGGAGGGGATGTAGCCACTGACAACGGTGATGCCCTTGCATAAAGCCAGCCATGGAAAGGAGTAAGACTGATTGGATGAAGATAGCAGGAAAGCAGAGGTTCAGAGGAACGAAAAGCATCTCCATTCGCTTATCTGAAATTCCTACCAATGATTTACATAAGTACCTCTATCCCTATCTTATTATATAATATTCGAAAACACCATTATCACTTTATATCTGCCTGACTGAGATTTACAAGGTGACCATAGCTTGCTTCATACCAACAATCTCCGTGGGATTCGACCCTTACTCACGTAAGGTATTACTTGGACGACCCAGTGCACTTGCTGGTTAGTTGTATCGAAGTTGTGACAGACTGTAAAACTAGATCAGAGTATCTGGCCTAAGAAGCCATTACCAGAGATCACAATTTCGTGCACCATATATGCTTTTGTTATGGTTTCTTGCCATCTGTCTGTGTCCTTGGACATTAATGGTATTGGGAATATGGATGCTCTCTAACTATCCCGTGCTTTGTCATGGCTTTGAATTATGCATTTCAACTTTGAATTTATGATGCAACAAAATGTTCGCCTACCTTTTTGTGACTTGCGTTTTCTGGTCTATTGTACACATCACATTTAAATCATTAGTTTTAGTCCACAAAAATAAAACACAACTGAAACACCAAATATGCTTTACTCATTAGTCTTAGTGACTGGGTTATCTGGTCTATTATGCACATCATATTTAAATCATTAATGTAATCCATAAAAATAAAACACAATTGAAACACCCGTTACACTTTACTCATTAGTTTAGTATGGAAAAGTAAAACACATCTTAAACAAGGCTAAATCAACATTGCTTCAACAAATGAATCTTTAACTCCTATGCCTTAGACAAAGATACATCCAGGTAATGGTCTTTCTCACATGAGTCATCTTCATCTTTCTCATTAGCATCCTGACCGCTCCAATGAGTTTTCATCCAATCTACTTCACCAACCTAAGCCAAAGTAACACGAACCAAAGCCACAACATCAACGACAGAGTGTTAGTTTTAATGAATTATCAGGCAAAAGCTACACACTAATCTCCACTAACCTCTTCCATTACATTTTCATACTCATTGTCATCAGTCTCTTCATAACCCACCTTCTGCGCCCTCCTTTGGGTGCCTGAACCACCAAAAAATTGACCTTACCCCTGTGTTTGCTTTTGTGAACAAGATAACTGGTTATAGCCAACTGCACGGCGAATTCCGCATCTCTTTACACCCTTGACTTATGGCTGGCTACCTATACCAACTTTACGCTGCTTGCAATGATGTACAACCTAAGGATCCCTTATGCAATCCTCGAGAGTAGAAGACACCGAGGGTCAACTCCTTCCCCCGTTGGAGATAGTGTCTTGCCTTTAAAGTGCGAAATTTCATTTATCACTTTCGCAGTTACGTCAACAAAATCATCCACTCGTGCAGAAGCAAGCACACACAACTCCCTGCACAAATAGTTCAACATCCAGTTACGGCAGGTAACCATCGGATCCCAGCAAAACGGTCCCTTTTTTGTGAAAGCCCTCACTTTTGAAATGGCATCTTTCAATCACCTCTCCAACACTACACTAGCAAGCATTTCAATGATATCAAGGTGGACTAAGACTAAAATAATATGGTCACAAGGAATCTCGAGGGTCTCTATCCTCATGCACGAATACTTGAAGAATGATCCATTCTGATAATGTGTAACACTCCACTCTCGGGGCGAATTCCAGACCGGGACAACGTGTAAATATTTGAACATGCTGTGAATGTACACGGACGTACCTTTAACGTGTAAGCACGTGAAAGGATTTGTCGTAAAAGAAGAAAGATTTCTCTTGTCAGAACACTTGCTGCAGACCTTTCTAGTAATCGTAGAGGGCTCTGTAGTACCATCTCACCAACAGTCGATCGTAAGTCAAACAATGCTTCCTGAGACCTCATTTGACTTATACATCTAGAGAATTATTCAACAAAGTCTTTTAAGTTGTGCTAGAAATGCACAAATTTGCCTAGCATAGAGTGAAGTCCCTCACACCTTGAGGTGGTTTGAAAGACCCCAAATAAATGACCACGGATGTGTGCAGTTTCCCACATACATCTTCTAGCATAAAGATCACACACCCAAGGATTGTCCTATACGCCTAGCTCGGAAACCACATTGTTCCATCGCTCTTCAAACTCCACAACTTCATAGTTAAATAACATGCATTTCTTGAATTCATATGTGAACACAAGATTGCTTATGTTTGAGGTTGCATTCTAGAATAAGTGTCATGCGCACAGACGATGATGCGACTTCGGAGAAACTTATTCAATTGCCTTTTTTCATGGCTTTGTGACCATCAGTGATGACACATCCCGGGGCCTTGCCCTTCATGGCTTTTGAAAGTTACTGAAATAGCCACTTATATGTTTCCACGGTCTTATTTGCTACAAGGGTAGCAGAAAACACTATTGGTTGATTGTGATGATTAACACCCGAGAAAACCACCAAGGGACATATGTACTTATTCTTGCGATATGTGGCATCAAATGCTAAAACATCCTCAAATGCTTCATAATCTAGTTGACTACATTTGCTAGACTAAAACAAATCCACCAGACGACCTTCCTTGTCCGTTAGGTATCTAATACACATTCCTAGATTTTCTGCTTCCATACATTGCAACAACTTAAGGCATACATTTGCATCCCCACCAATAATCCTCCATTGCTTGTCAATTTGATTATACATGTCTCTCTTCAAAAATAGAACATTTTCACAGCCCCTGCTATCTGCACAAAGGATGCATAAATTTGTGAAGTCTTGATGCCCACTTTCAACATCATATTCATCTGATCAATTGCCGTAGAGTTCATCCTTCTATGTCCTAGAAGCATGAAACTTAAGTGTGTCCTTGACGATCAGGATTTCTACTAGTAAAGAATTTTTATAAAAATAATCACGTTGTAAGTATAGTTTCTAAACCAACAGAGAATTATTTCGTACAAAAGTTTGGTTGTCACAAGTAACAAAACCCAATAAAATTTATAACCGAAGTATTTAAACCTCGGGTCGTCTTTCAAGGAATTGCAGGGAGGTGTATTTATTATTGGTTATGAGTTTTCTGGGAAATTTAGAGTTTGGGCAATGGGCATAAGCATATGATTGTAAATTAAAGCAATGAAAATTAAAAGAGATTTATATTATTCTATATAAAAATTCTTGAATGAAAGAATGATTAATTGGAAGAAAATAAATTATTAATTAGAAAAACTCTTGGCAAGGTATGAAAACTGGAAATCCCATCCTAGTTATCCTTATCAAGGGTGATGAAAATTGTTTATTGCTCCCACTTAGTTAACCCTTACTAAATAAAGGAAAGTCAAGTGGACTAATCAATTTGATTCCTCAAGTCCTAGTCAACTCCTATGGAAAGACTAGCTTTAGAGGGATCCAAATCAATCAGTAAATTCCAATTTTCAATCAACAGATGAGTTTGATAACTCAAGTGTCACCAATTACTCAACCAAAGCCAAAAGGGAAAAATCTAAATTATTTATATAATAAATAGAAGAAAGCAATTATAAATCTGAAATATCTCGAATTGTATTGAATCAAATTAAACATAGGAATCCATAAACCAATTTGGGAAAATAAACAAACTAAAGTAATAAAATAAATAAAAGTAGAAGTGAAACATAAATTAAAGGAACATTGAACCTGGAATTTGAAGAAGTAAACATACTCTAAGAGAAATCCTAATTCTAAAACCTAAGAGAGAGGAGAGCATCTCTCTCTCTAAACTACATCTAAAAACCTAAAATTATGTATTATTGAATAAATGATTAATGATTCTTCTTGATTCCCTCATTCTCCAGCCTCTATACTACGTTTCTGAGCTTGGATTTGGGCCAAAAAAGGGCCTAGAAATCGCTGGGAGCATTTTCTGCAATTTTCTGCACGTGGCGTCCGTCACGTGTGCGTGTGGGTCACGCGTGCGCATCATTGGAGATTTTTCTTGCCACGCGTACGCGTCAGTCACGCGTACGCGTCATTTGTGCTCTGCGCCAAGTGCGCGTCCGCGTCGTCCATGCGTGCGCGTCGCTGCCATTTTCTTTAAAACTCCATTTTGTGCGTTTCTTCCATTTTTGCATGTTTCCTTTCTGTCCTCTAAGTTATTCCTGCCCTATGAAGCCTGAAATTACTTAACACACAGATCACGATATCGAATATTAATAACGGATAATTAAAATTAATATTTTTAAGGCATAGGAAACATATTTTCACATATATCACATAATAAGGAAGGAGTTGTAAAACCATGCAATTCATATGAATAAGTGGGTGAAGAATTGATAAAAATACTCAATTGAGCACAAGATGAATCATAAAATAGGGGTTTATCAACCTCCCCACACTTAAACATTAGCATGTCTCATGCTAAATCCAAGAGAAAAGAGTGAAGGTAGAATGGTGGAATCTTATGCAATGCAATCTATTCTAAATGCAAGCTACCTAAATGAATCCTGCAATTCTAATTATTATCCACTTATATATATAAAGCTTATATGTGGTTAAATTGATTCATATTTTCAAGGAATCATATATACACAACCAAGGCCAAATCATATTAAAACACATTCACAATTGAGTTGAGTTAATTAAAGGAGTTCACAAACTTGCAAGACAATCAATGATTAAATATGGATATATGGGAATGAGCTATTAAACCCTCACTGGATTTGTGTATACACTCTAGTTACTCAGTGTTTGGGGTTAATCACTCTAGTCTTCTCTAGTCATGCTTTCTAAAACCTTGTTCTTCATCTAACCAATCAACAAATATCTAATGTACACATGCAAACATCATGAGGTCTTTTTCAAGGTTGTAATGGGGCTAAGGTAAAGGTGAGGGCATATATATAAGGCTAAGTGAGCTATAAATTGAATCCTTGATTAGTCTAAGATCTCACCTAACATATACATGCTCTATACAATTAAGATTATTCTTAGTTTCCCATAATTTTTTTTTACTTTCTTATCACATACTCATGCATCAAATTCTTTTTTATTTTACCCCATGTGCATTGATTTCTTTACTAAACTCATTGTTGGGGTAATTTTGTCCCCTTATTCATTTATTTATTAAAAAGGGATTTTTTTTGAAGCATAAACACAACATATCAATGCACATGGTATTTTAATTATTTTGGTTTCACATGAGCATGCTCCCAAATTTCAAATGATTTATAGAGTTAATACCTTCCTATCAACCCAAGTTCCCACAGTTTTCCCACACTAAGTTGATACATAATCTCTATCTTAAGCTAACCAAAGATTCAATTTGGAATTTTTAATTTGTTTTTCTGCTTAAGGCTAGTGATGTGGTTATAGAACAGAAGGGGATTAAAAGGCTCAAGGGGGCTAACAAGGGTGACATAAAAGGGTAGGCTTATTTGGGATAAGTGAGCTAAAACAAGTAACGGCCTCAATCATATGCAAGTATGTAAATACATTCTATATTGGACATATAGACTAAAACAAAGTAAAGATTGTAAGCATAGAAAAGAAGGGCGAAACACACAAGAATGAAAACTATGGTTAAATATAACCATGCAATTAAGCTCAAAAACTCACGGGTTGTGTGTTCTTTGGCTCAAAAACCATATATCAGTTATGTATATCATGCAAGTAGAGATCAAGAGTTTCCATTCAACTCAATGTGAATCTTTGAATGGCTCTTATAAAAATAAGTATTTTCTTTGAAAAATGCTGTCAATTTACCAATATTTATTGCTCTATATATATATATGGTGGGTGGATTGTTGTGATTCTGAAAAACTAAAATTTCTAGTTTACTCTTTTATTTTCAATTAAACCAAATTATTATATGCTAAAAGGGTAAACTAAACTAAATAATCTATATTTTCTATATCACAACTAAATAAGCTAAGAGTGCTAATTAAGCTAAATATCTAAGATATATAAATACAGAGTGCAAAATGCAGAATGTAGAAATAAAGTAGGAATAGACAGAAAATACAGTAAAAGAAAATGTGCAAGTACTGAAGGGGGAATAAGATAAAATAAAATAAAAATAAAGTAAAAATACAGAAAAAGAAATAAAATAGGATAGAGAGTCTGAAAGTAGTTCACCAAAATAAAATTTGCCAGAGATGGTGATCTCCCCACACTTAAATAATAGCATCGTCCCCGATGCTCAATCAAGTAGGGTGTGAAGAAGTGGCATCTCCGGAAGGGTGCTCTGTTGGTGTCTCAATGGTGGCCTGAGGTGCTGCAGTCTATATAGGTGCCTGAGGATCTGCCTGCTGAAGCGAGGGCTCTATCTGTAAAGGGATATGTGGATCGGCTGGCTGTATCTACTGGGGTTCCTCATGATGTGGCGCAGCCTGCTCGGGTCCTGCCTGCTCAGCCTCTGCTCATGCATCGTCCTCCTGCTCATTATCCTCCTCTCCAGATGTCTCTGATGGTGTGTCAAGCTCGGAGGAGATGTCAGCGTGGCCCGATCGAATCATCAACTTCAAATGCTCATAGCATCGCTTGCTGCGACGCTCAGACCGCTCATATCGCCGCTGGTTGCGGCACTCAGACCTCTCATATTGCCGCTGGTGGCGGCGCTCCATCTGGTCTAGCCGCTCAAAAAGACGGTGCACCAAGTGGTAAATAGGCTCGGGAGCAAGTGAAGGTGCTGTAGGTGTAGGTGGTGCAGGTGGTGCTGAAGGGGCATCAGAAGATGTAGCTGCATCAGTGGAGGCAGGGAGAAAGAGTGGTATGTAGCCCAGAGCCATGAACTTCCTGCCACGTGGGATGATCTTCTTACAATCTGCGGCTGGTGGCTTTTCATCCGCAAGCTCCCAGGGTACCTCAGCTCGGCGGCCCAGCTGGGTAATCAAGTAGGGGAAGGGCAGAGTGCCTCGGACATGGATCCTGGCCATATAATACCGGATAAAGCGGAGAAGGTATAGGTCCTTGCCCTACATCATGCACCAGATAAGAGTAATCATGGCAGCTGACACCTCAGTCTCGTGAGTGCTCGGCATCACATAGTTGCTCAGAATCTGCTGCCATAGCCGAGCCTCATCATTTAAGTAGATAATTCTTATGCCTTTTGGGTTCACTGTTGACTTCCACATAACCCATGGGACAGCAGGATCAATAGCTATAGTGCGCTTCACTACTTCCCAATCAAATCTCATAAACCTTATATCTTCTTCAGACTTCTAGTAACCATCCGGCTGATCAGATTTAGGCTGGAGTTGGAGGATGTCTTCAATTGCCTCCTCAGTAACTAGAATTTGTTTGCCTCTGAGCTGCACGGCATCCAGGGTCGTCTTAAAGTAGTTGTAGTAAAATTCTCTGACCCAGGATGCATTTACCTCAGTCAAGTTCCTCTCCAGAAAGTACCAGCCTCTTTGTTTGATTTGGTCTGTGGTGTACTCTAGTAATTCGGCTGGAATTCGGAAGGTCTTTTCTAGATATAGGTTCCTTGAAGTTGCAAAAACTGGATACTTGAGTTCGCAGTGTTGGTTGGCAAACTTGACTGGGTCTGTGGCAGGCACTAACTGATCAGCCTTTTTCTGCGGAGTAAAATTCTTCTCCCGCCAGGAATCATCATGGAGAATATCTAAAATAGTAGTAGAGGATTCTTCTCTTTTTCTTTTGTCTGTGCCTGTTTTGGCTTTTCCTTTGCCTTTGGGGTCAGACATCTTGAAAAGCAGAGGTTTCAGGATACAGTTTATTAAACTAAAGTAACAAAACAGGTAAGCAAATAGAATTTTAGCAATATAAGCATAGAGGGGAAAAAAGGAATAATAGCAATATAAGCATGAAGTGAGTTAGATAGATGTAAAATTTTGGACTGTAGGCAAGCCAAAAATCAAAGAATTAAAATAAAATCACAGTCCAAGATCTATGATATGCGGAATTTTTTGTTTATCAGGAATAACAATAATCATGCCTTGAAATGGATTGAAAGAAGTTAGTTGAAAACTAAGAGAGAAGTTAGAAAGTTAATGCAGTTAAGAGTTAAGAAAATGAAGTTAAAGTAAGTGGCATGGTATTGTATTTCCTAATTAACAAAAATTGCACAAACTTGAAGAACAAGCATTACACATTCAAGCAAAGATTGCAGTTTATTGATGATAAATCATATAAATGAAGGAAGTGCAAAATTAAAAAAAATCATCAATAATGCGATTTAATCAACAAGGGAACCAGAAAAAGGAAGAATTCTAGCCTATTCATCCATGAATTGGCTTGGTTGAAACCAAATAGTGCAAAACTTGAAAGTGCCAAAACCAATTCATGAATGGGAGTTGAGTGAAACAATTTGCGGAAAAAATTGGGCAGCATTCCGGCTATAAATTGGACGTTCCCGGAAAATAACAGCAGCATAAATTTAGTTCATATGACTTTTAAAAGTGGTGCAGAAAAGAGTAACAAATAGCAATTCACATGAATTCATAATAAACAAACTCAATCTGTAGCAAGGAATGCAATTCAGGTTGAATAATGTAAAAATAGCATTAAACAGTAAAGAACAGTATATGAGCAGCATCATCATCACAGCAATTTCAGAATTGCGAAATAGATAAAGCAAGCAGCAAGAACGGCGCAATTATCAGACCTAAATCCACTAACCACATCCTAGCTACCTAACCACCTAAAATCCACTACGAATAGGCATCTCTAACTATCCTAATTTGAAACAGAATTTGAAAAATATGCAACTAACTAACTGGAATGGGAATGGGATCGGAGCGCAGTGGAATCTGGTGTGCGCAGTAACAGAAATTGAACGCAGAGAGAGGGTAGTGGTGTGGTGGGAGACACGGCGGCGCGGTGATGGTCCTTGGTGGAGGCAGGGGTTGACAGAGGGAGAGGGAGAGGAAGAAGGAGGGGGCGAGGAGGGGGGTGGCGTTGGGTGTGGTGGCCGGCAAAAGGGGTGCGGCGGCGGGTTCTGGTTTGGCGTGGTGGGGACAGGGGAGGGAGGGGAAGAAGAGAAAGGAGAAGAGAAGAGGGAGAGGTGAGGGTGGTTTGGCGATGGTGGGGGAGCGGTGGCTGGGTCGGTGGTGGCGCGACGGTTTGGGTGGTGGTGATGGCTGGGTGGTTGATGGGAGGAGAGGAGGGAGAGGAAGCGCTGAGGGGATGTGGAGGGGAAAAGGGGCGACGCTGGAATTAGGGTTTCCGCGTCGGGGGGTTAAGTGGATTCAAATCCACGCGGACGCGTGGATCACGCGAAAGCGTAGCTGAGGCGGAAGTGTAGCGACGCGAAAGCGTCATTGACGTGAACGTGTGACTGGTGGATAAGGAAAATGACGCGTACGCGTGCGCGTCAACTAGAATTTGTGCGAAACACACAAATCCAGTGTCGTTTTGGCGCAACTCTCTGTTTCAATTGGAGGGAGCAAAATTTTCACGTGACGCGTACGCGTCGCCCATGCTTACACGTGGTGTGTGTTAATGAAAATGACGCGTACGCATGGCCCAAATTGTGCCTAACGCATACCAGCCGCACGATTCCAGCCCAACTTTCTAGGCGTTGGATTGTTACGCCGATTTGGAATCGACACCCACGCGTGGCCCATGTGCATGCGTGGTGTGATTTTTTTTTCAATGCAAAATGCAGATGCGGATGCAAATGTTATGAATGATACTAGGGAAAATAAAATAAAATAAAATAAAATGAAATGAAAAACAAACAAAATAAAATTAAAAATTTTAAAGGAAGGATCATACCATGGTGGGTTGTCTCCCACCTAGTACTTTTAGTTAAAGTCCTTAAGTTGGATATTTGAAGAGCTTCCTATTATGGTGGCTTGTGTTTGAATTCATCCAGAAATCTCCACCAACATTTGCAGTTCCAATATCCTCCGGGGTCCCAAACTAGGCACGTAAAGCCTTTGAGCAAGTTAAAGCATGTTTTTAGGCTCCATGGGTGTTGGTTGTCAGAATAAATCCCAGGGTCCCAAACCTTGCTTTTGAACCCGTCTTCACTTCTGTCTTCATTATTCCAACCGGGCGGTACACAACCTGAATTTCCACTGAGATATCCAAACTTCTTCCGAAATTCATTCAATCGAGCTCTATACCAATCCTTGCACTTCCATTTGAAGCGTGGAACCTTATTGAACCTTAGGTGCCAACTGTTATTACCAACCATCTCCCTCTTGCTCTTAAAGCCACAAAGAGCTCTAAGCTGGCCATCGGTTTCAAGCAAACCATATTCAAGTAGAAAGGTAAAGATAAAGGCTAAGGATTTCAACCACTTGAAGTTTGTATTAGGTGGTAATGGCCTTGGGAGAGGTGTTTCCAGTGGTATTTCAAGCTCCACTTCCTTGTAGTCCTCTGTGAATTCTTCCATTTTCTGACAGACCTCTTCAACTGCAACCACGTCTTGATCAAAGTCTTCAATTTCTTCCTCATCACTTAAGTCATAAGTTGGAGGTTGGGAGAAGTCTACCTCCACATCATCTTCATATTCACTTGGGGCAGATTCTTCAGTCTCAAGGAATTCAATTGCGAATGCAAGTTCATTATTAGGAGAGCTTAGTTCATGATTATCGTTACCAAGGAAACTTCCTTCTTGATTTGTTCCGTCCAGTTCTTCATAAGATACATGCCTTGGGGATTGTGCACTATCCTCCTTAGCATCAATTGCAAATTTCTGGGCGGAATTCTCCACAACTCTTGATTCCCATGGAGGTTTAACGTCTCCTAAATCTTCAACCAATTCTTCTTCTTCGATAATCTGGGCTTCCTCCACTTGTTCCAGTACAAAGTCATGATTTTTACTGTCCACTAGAGCTTCCAGTGTCTCCTTCGTACTGGGGACTAATCGATTTATCGCTTGCTCCAATTGATGAAGGGTTAATTACATGAAATTGGTTCACTGTGTCCTTGAGACGATCCTGTGATTCTTGGTTCGACGGATATGGATATGGTGCATATGGGAGTGGTGGTTCTTGGAAGTAATTGGATCGGGATTGGGGTGGATAAGGGTTAGGGTCATATGGAGGTGAACGGTTGTGGTTGGCTTGTGAGTATGGTGGTTCAAAGCTATGTTGAGGAGGTGGTTCATAGGCATATGATGGGGCTTGTTGGTAACTACAAGGGGGTCTGAAGAGAGAACTTTTGCGTGGCCTAGAAATTCGTAGAATAAACCCTCGTTGTAGGTATAGCTTCTAAACCAACAAAAGTCCTTTCTCACAAACGTTTTGGTTGTCACAAGTAACAAACCCCTTTAAAATTGATAACCAAAGTATTTAAATCTCGGGTTGTCTTCTCAAGGAACTGCAGGGAGGTGTTCTTATTATTGGTTATGGATTTTGTAAATTGGGGGTTTTGAAAGTAAGGAACAAGTAATTTAAATGACAAATAAAATAAATAAATAACTATAAAATAAACTCTTGGCAAGGTATGAGAATTCGAAAGTCCTATCCTAGTTATCCTTATCAATGGTGATGAGAATTGAGTTTGAATCCCACTTAGTTAGTCTTTACTAAAGCAAAGGAAGGTCAAGTGGACCAATTAGTTTGATCCTCAGGTCCTAGTCAATTCCTAAGAAAGGACTAGATTTATTGAAGTTCAATTCAATTAGCAAAGACAACAATTATCAATCACGTTGAGTTTGATAACTCATGAGTTACCAATTAATCAACCAAAGCCAAAAGAGAAAATTCTAAATTATTTATACAATTAAAGGAAAGCAATCATAATTCTGAAATACCTCAAATTATATTAAATAGAAAATCAAATCTAAACATGAATGGTTCATAAGCCAAATTGGCAACAAAAGTAATTAAAAGAAAGCTTTAAAAGATCTGAAAGCAAAAGAGAAATATAAAGCAAAAGGAATATTGAACCTGATAAAGAGTCGGAATACTAAATTGAAATAATAAGAAATTCTAATCCTAAAACCTAAGAGAGAGGAGAGAACCTCTCTCTCTAAGAACTACATCTAATTCATGAAAAGTGAATAATAGAAGACCTCTCATGAATGGATGCATTCCCCTACTTTATAACCTCTAATCTGTGCCTTTTGGACTTGGATCTGGGCCAAAAAGGGTTTCAGAAATCGCTGGGAGCGTTTTCTATAATTTCTGGTGCGTGGCGTCTGTCACGCGTCCGCGTGGGTCACGCGGTCGCGTCATCTGGAGTTTTCCTTGTCACGCGCTCGCTTCGGTCACGCGTACGCGTCATCTGTGTTCTGCTCATGATGCGCGTCCGCGTCAATCACGCGTTCGCGTCGCTGCCTTTTTGCGCTGGGCATGCGACCGCGTCGTCCATGCGTTCGCGTCGATGCCAGTTTCTTCAAAAACTCAATTTTGTGCTTTCCTTCCATTTTTGTATGTTTTCTTTCCATCCTTTAAGTCATTCCTTCCTTAGAAGATCTGAAACTACTCATCACACAAATCACGGCATCGAATGGTAATAAAGGGTAATTAAAATAATTATTTTTAAAGCATAGGAAATATGTTTTTCACATATATCACATAATAAGGAAGGGAAAGTAAAACCATGCAATTTACATGAATAAGTGGGTGAAGGGTTGAATAAATCACTTAAATTGAGCACAATATATATCATAAAATATGGGTTTATCAACCTCCCCACACTTAAACAATAGCATGTCCTCATGCTAAGTCCAAGATAAAGAGTAAGGTAAGGTTAAAGTGGTGGAATCTCATGCAATGCAATCTATCCTAAATGCAACTACCTAAATGAATCATGCAATTCTAATTGTTATTCACTTGTATATATGAAACTTACATGTAGTTAAATTAATTCACATTCTCAAGGAATCATATATGCATAGCCAAACCCTAGATAATGTTAAAGCACTTTTACAATTGAGATGGGTAAAAATATTTTTCAAACTTGCAAGACAATTAACAATTTAAGCAGAGATATATGGTGATGAGCTATTGAATCCTCACTGGATTCTGTGTTTACTCTCTAGTCACTCAGTGTTTATTGGGTTAATCACTCTATTCTTCTTTTTATCCTTACTTTCTATAACTTTGTTCTTCATCTAACCAATCAACAATTATAGAATATAGGCATACAAAAATCATGAGGTCTTTTTCAAGGTTGTAGTGAGACCAAGGTAAAGGTGAGGGTATACGTATAAGGCTAAGTGAGCTAACAAGTGAATCCTTGGTTAATCTAAGATCTCACCTAACATACATATTTTATAAATCAAAGTTTCTTAACCTATTTGCCCAAATTTTCTCACTTTGTATTGCAAACTCATGCATTAACTTTAATTTTATCCCATGTGCATTGATTCTTTTTATTTTGCAATTGGGAAATTTTTGTATCCCCTTATTTAAATACTGAAAATAAACTTCTTTTTCTTCTTCTTTTTTTTTTTGATGCACATGGGAGTTCAATTGTTTTGGTTTTACATGAGCATGCTTCCCAAATTTCTGAAATAATTGATTTTTTTAAATTCCTACTTTGTTTCTATCATCCCATGTTCCCATAAAATTCTCTACACTTAAATAATATACAATTTCTATCTTAAGCTAACTAAGGATTCAACTTGGGATTTTTATTTTGTTTTTCTGCTTAAGGCTAGTAATGTGGTTTATAGAATAAGAGGGGATTAAAAAGCTCAAGGGGGCTAACAAGGGTGATGTAAAAGGTAGGCTAATTTGGGATAAGTGAGAAAATATTTCAAGCAATGGCCTCAATCATCTCTTAGTATGTATCTATATTCTATATTGGACATATAGATTAAAACAAAGCAAAGAACATCAGAATAAAAAGAAGGGAGAAACACAAAGGAATAAAAATTATGGTTTGAATGTAACCATACAATTAAGCTCAAAACTCACAGGCTGTGTGTTCTCTAGCTCAAACATCATATATCAGTTATACATGTCATGCAAGTAGAAATTAAGAGTTCCCATTATTCTCAATGTAAAAATTTTTTTTGGATGGATTTAAAGTTTTAGCGTTCCTCCTTGAAGAAATGTTGTTAACTAACTAACATGTAATGCTATATATACAAGGTGTGTGGATTGTTTTATTATGTTAAAGTCTCTAGTTTACTTCTTTTTTATTTTCAATTTAAACCAAACTATCATATGCTAAAAGGGTAAACTATACTAATTAATCCACATATTCTATAACTAATAAGTTTAGAATTGCAAACTAAACTAAATGTCTAACATATAAACTAAAGTGCAAAATGCGAAAATAAAGTAAAAATACAGCAAAAGAGCAATGTATAAGTACTGAAAGATAAAAATAAAAATAAAGATAAAAATAGAGAAAAATAAGCAAAATAAGATAAAAAGAGTCTGTAGTAGTTCACCAAAAAAAATACGTCAGGGATGGCGACCTCCCCACACTTAAAATAAAGCATCGTCCTCGATGCTCACTCAAGCTGGGTGTGAAGGAGTGTCATCACTGGAAGGATGGGTTGCTGGAGTCTCGGTGGTGGCCTGAGGATCTGCAGACTGGATGAGAGTAGGAGGATCTGTCTGCTGCAGTGGAGGCTCTGACTGGATAGGAATCTCCGAATCTGTGGCCTGGATCTGGTGTGGCACCTCCTGCTGTGGTGCAGCTTGCTCTGGTCCTGCCTGTGCAGCCTGGGTACGTGTCTCCTCCTCGTGATCGTCCTCCTCCACCTCAGATGTATCAGAAGGGGTGTCAAGCTCGGAGGGGATGTTGCCGCCGAATCGGATCATCAACTTGAGGTGCTCATAGCGTTGCTTGTTGCGACGCTCCATACGATCCAAGCGGGCAAAGAGTCGATGCACCAAATGGTAAATAGGCTCAGGAGTAGTTGGATGTGTAGTGGGTGGGGCTGGTGCAGCAGTGGAAGAAGAAGGGGCAGCTGAAGGCGTGGCTGTCTCATCAGAAGCAGTAAGGAATGGAGGTCTGTAGCCTAAAGCCAGAAACTTCCTGCTGTGAGGAGTGATCTTCTTGCCGTTGGCAGCAGTCGGCTTCGCATCAGCATCCTCCCAAGGCACGTCAGCTCGACGGCCTAGCTGGGTAACCAGGTAAGGGAAAGGAAGGGTGCCTCTGACATGGACCCTGGCCATAAAGTGCCGGATGAATCGTGGGAGGTATAGGTCCTTACCCTCCATCACACACCAGAGAAGGGTGATCATAGTGGCAGGCAGCTCCGTCTCATGAGTGCTCGGCATAACAAAGTTGCTCAGGATCTGGTGCCAGAGCTGAGCCTCATCATTCAGATACATCAGCTTGATTCCTTTAGGCATTGTGGTGTTCTTACCCATGACCCATGGGACAGTCGGATTAAGGGCTATCATCTGCTTGACAGCATCCCAGTCAAATCTCAGAAAGCGCATGTCCTCTTCAGCTTTTTGGTAACCGTCAGGCTGATCTGACTTAGGCTGAAGCTGCAGAAAATCCTCAATGGCCTCTTCAGTGACCAGTATCTGTTTCCCTCTGAGGTGCACTGCATCCAGGGAAGTCTTGAAATAATTATAGTAAAACTCTCTTACCCAAGAAGCATTGACCTCTGTCAGGTTTCTCTCCAAGAAGAACCAGCCTCTCTGTTTGATCTGATCGGAGGTGTACTGCTGTAGTTCTTCTAGAATTTTCAAAGTCCTCTCTAGGTACAGATTTCTGGAGGTAGCAAACACTGGATACTTCAGCTCACAGTATCGGTTTACAAACTTAATTGGATCATTGGCAGGGAGGAGCTGGTCAGCCTTCTCCTGCGGGGTAAAGTACTTTTCCCGCCAGGAGTCATCATGCATAATCTCCAGGATAGACATAGAGGATTCACCTCTTTTCCGTTTGCCAGTTGTTGCTTTGCCTTTGCCCTTACGCTGACGGTCAGACATCCTGAAAAACAGAAATCTAAGATATAATAAAAACAGGAAAATAAATAGGCAAATAACAAGATAAGCACAAAGTGGCAAAGGAGCAGTAGAATTTATGAAATGAGTTGAATAATTGTGCATTTTGGATTGTTTCGGAGTTAAAAAGCTGAGAGGAGAAATTACAATCCAAAATATGTTATAAGTAGAATACCTGTTAATTAGGAGAAACAATAAGCATGCTATGAGTTAAAAAGTTGAAGGAGTTAGTAAAAAGGGCAAAGGGAGAAGTTAGAAAGTTAAAAGTGGTTAAAAGTGAAAAAGTAAAAAGTAGTGAGTTAGGAGAAAGAAAGTTAAAGTAAGTGGCATTGAGTATTGTTTCCTAAGTAACCAGAAATTCGTAAATTGAAAAACTAGTCAACTCATATTCAAAAATGTCAGGTTAGTGACGATGATTCATAAAGATATAAAAATAGCAAAAATTAAAATCGAATCATCAAAAGTGCAATTTATTAACCAGGAAAACGAAAGGAATAAGAATGCGGGCCCGTGCATTCATGAAGTGGTTCGGAAAAAGCTAAGTAATGCCAAATTCAAATTGCCAAAACAAAAACATGAATGAAAAACAAAACAATTTACAGAAAATTGGGCAGCATTCCGGCTAAAATTGGATGTTTCTGGAAAATAAACAGCAAGCAGAATAGTTCATATAAATTAAAATAAAGCTGTAATTACATATACGAAATATGAACATGAAAAAGCAGTGTAAAAAGCAGCATGAAACAGTAAAGAACAGCATATGAACATTATTAACATCAGAATTGCGAAATTGATAAAACAAGAAGCACGAACAGCGCAATTATCAGGCCTAAATCCACTAACCACATCCTAGCTAACTAACCACCTAGAGTCCACTACAAACATGCATCTCTAACTAGCCTAATTTGAACATAATTGGAAAAATATGCAACTAACTACGAATGAAAGAAAAAAATGGCGTTCGACGGAACCTGGTAGGCGTATGAACTCTAGGGAACAGAGAGATGGTGGGGGTGTGATTGTGGTGGTGGTGGGAGGGGCGGCGGTGATGGCGCGATGGTGGTGGTGGCCGCAGAGGGGGCAGCGGTGGGGGAGGGAAGAAGAGAAGAGAAAGAGAAGGAAGAGAGGGAAGGAAGAAGGAGGGGGGTGGCGTCGCGGTCGTGGCTGGGTGGTCGAGGGTGGTGCGGCGGTTGGAGGTGGTTGGGGTGGTGGTTAGTGCAGAGGAAGGAGAGAGAGAGAGCAGAGGGGGTTGGGGAAGGAGAATGGGGACGCGGGGGGGATAGGGTTTCGCGTCACCGGGGTTAGTGAATTTGAATCCACGCGAACGCGTGGGGCACGCGATCGCGTGGCTAGGGTGGAATGAGGTTGACGCGATCGCGTGAGTGACGCGATCGCGTGGAATGGGTAAAAGGATGAATGACGCGGTCGCGTGAGGCAGGCGACCGCGTTGATGGAAATTGTGCTAAACGCACAATTCTAGCGTCGTTTCAGCGCAACTCTCTGCCTCCATTTAGGGTGTTGTGCAATCCACGCGACGCGAACACGTCGCTCACGCTTTCGCATGGGATGGGCATTTTGCAAATGACGCGTTCGCGTGATGGACACGAACGCGTGAGCCATTTTGCACTAAACGCACAACAGCCACACGATTCCAGCCCAGATTTCTGGGCATTGGATTTTTACGCCGATTTCCAGATCACGCGTTCGCGTGATTGACGCGGACGCGTGGGAGGTGGTTTTCGCAACTGACGCGAACGCGTTAGCAATGCGGTCGCGTCGCGCCCCTTTTTTTTATAAATGTAGGTATGCAATTTTGCAGTATGCAATGCTAATGCAAATGCTATGAATAACATGCAGGTTCAATAATATAACATAAAATCAAACAGTACGAAATAAAATTTGAAAAAGAAACGACCATACCATGGTGGGTTGTCTTCCACCTAGCACTTTTAGTTAAAGTCCTTAAGTTGGACATTGGATGAGCTTCCTGTTATGGCGGCTTATGCTTAAATTCATCCAGAAATCTCCACCAATGTTTGGAATGCCAACAGCCTCCGGGATCCCAAACCAGGCATGTGAAGCCTTTGAGTAGCTTCAAACAGGTTCTCAGGCTCCCGGGGTGACGAATGTCAGAATAGATTCCAGGATCCCAAACTTTGCTTTTAAATCCGCCTTTGTCTTGATCTATATTTTTCCATCCGAGCGGTTTAGAAATTGTATTCTCACCAAGATGACCAAACGTCTTCCGAGACCCATTCAATTGAACTTGATACCAATCCTTGCACTTCGAATTGAAACGTGGAACCTTATTAAACCTTGCGCACCATATCTGAGTACGAGCCATTTCCCTCTTACTCTTAAAGCCACAGAAAGCTCTAAGCTGGCCATCTGTTTCAAGCAAACCATATTCAAGTGGAAAAGTAAAGATAAAGGTTAAGGATTGTACCCACTTGAAGCTTGTATTAGGTGGTAATGGCCTTGGGATAGGTGTTTCCAGTGGTTCTGTAAGTTCTAATCCCTTGTAATCTTCCGCGAATTCCTCCACTTCTTTGCAAACTTCTTCAAATGCAACCACGTCTTGACCAAAGTCTTTGAGATCTTCCTTATCACTCAAGTCATAAGTCGGATGTCGAGAAAAATCTACCTTTGCATCATCTTCGTATTCACTTGGGGAAGATTCTTTAATCTCAGAGAATTCACTTGCGGATGTAAGCTCATTACTAGGAGAACTTGACTTGAGACTATCATCATCAAGGAAACTTGCGTCTTGGATTATTCCGTCTAGTTCTTCATAAAATACCTGCTTTGGGGGTTGTGCACTATCCTCCTTAGCATCAATTGTAACGTCCTTGACGGAATTTTTCACAACTCTAGATTCCCATGGAGGTTCAGCATCTCCTAAATCTTCAATCAGTACTTCTTCTTCTTGGATAATTTGAGCTTCCTCCAATTGTTCCAGAACAAAGTTATGCTCATTACTGCCTACTGGGGTTTCTAGTGTCTCTTTCATGTTACGTTTGTCCTTAGATTCTCCACATAAAGCTATTGGAATTCCTTGAGTGTCTAAATGTCTGGAAGATAATTGATGTATTGCTTGCTCCAGCTGATGAAGGGTTGTATGAAGTTGATCTACTGTTTCCTTGAGGCGAGCCTGTGATTCTCGAGATGATGAATATGGACATGGTACATAGGAAAGTGGTGGTGTTTGGGAGTAATTGGATTGGAATTGGGGTAAAGAAGGATCATACGGTGGTGAATGGTGAAAAAGAGCTTATGAGTGTGGTGGTTCAAAGTTATGTTGAGAGGATGATCTATAGGCACAGGGTGGGGCTTGTTGGTAGTTACAAGGTTGTCCACCATATCTATTAGCTTGGTATGCATTGTAAAGTGGTCCTCGTCTGTGATACTGTGGAGGGTGTTGTTGCCTAAAGGGTTGATCAAGTCCTCGTGGCTCCATCCATCTTTGATTGTTCTGACCTTGATGCATGTTCATGCTATAACTTCCGTTCCCTTCAACAATATTAGAACCAAACTCAAAGCGAGAGGGGTGAGAATTCATAGTAGCTAATGGAAATAAAAGTAGAAAACAAAAACAAATAAACAAGTAAAAGAAAAATATTTACAATAACCAATAATAAGGCACACGTTTGCAGTTCCCCGGCAACGGCGCCATTTTGAAGAGAGAACTTTTGCGTGACCTAGAAATTTGCAGAATAAACCCTCGTTGTAGGTATAGCTTCTAAACCAACAAAAGTCCTTTCTCACAAACGTTTTGGTTGTCACAAGTAACAAACCCCTTTAAAATTGATAATTGAAGTATTTAAACCCCGGATCGTCTTCTCAAGGAACTGCAGGGATGTGTTCTTATTATTGGTTATGGATTTTGTAAATTGGGGGTTTTGAAAGTAAGGAACAAGTAATTTAAATGACAAATAAAATAAATAAATAACTATAAAATAAATTCTTGGCAAGGTATGAGAATTTGGAAGTCCTATCCTAGTTATCCTTATCAATGGTGATGAGAATTGAGTTTTAATCCCACTTAGTTAGCCTTTACTAAAGCAAAGGAAGGTCAAGTGGACCAATTAGTTTGATCCTCAGGTCCTAGTCAATTCCTAAGAAAGGACTGGATTTATTGAAGTTCAATTCAATTAGCAAAGACAACAATTATCAATCACGTTGAGTTTGATAACTCATGAGTTACCAATTAATCAACCAAAGCCAAAAGGAAAAATTCTAAATTATTTATACAATTAAAGGAAAGCAATCATAATTCTGAAATACCTCAAATTATATTAAATAGAAAATCAAATCTAAACATGAATGGTTCATAAGCCAAATTGGCAACAAAAGTAATTAAAAGAAAGCTTTAAAAGATCTGAAAGCAAAAGAGAAATATAAAGCAAAAGGAATATTGAACCCTGATAAAGAGTCGGAATACTAAATTGAAATAATAAGAAATCCTAATCCTAAAACCTAAGAGAGAGGAGAGAACCTCTCTCTCTAAGAACTACATCTAATTCATGAAAAGTGAATAATGGAAGACCTCTCATGAATGGATGCACTCTCCCACTTTATAACCTCTAATCTGTGCCTTCTAGACTTGGATCTGGGCCAAAAAGGTTTCAGAAATCGCTGGGAGCGTTTTCTGTAATTTCTGGTGCGTGGCGTCTGTCACGCGTCCGCGTGGGTCACGCGGTCGTGTCATCTGGAGTTTTCCTTGTCACGCGCTCGCTTCGGTCACGTGTACGCGTCATCTGTGTTTTGTTCATGGCGCGCGTCCGCGTCAGTCACGCGTTCGCGTCGCTGCCTTTTTGCGCTAGGCATGCGACCGCGTCGTCCATGCGTTCGCATCGATGCCAGTTTCTTCAAAAACTCCATTTTGTACTTTTCTTCCATTTTTGTATGTTTTCTTTCCATCCTTTAAGTCATTCCTGCCTTAGAAGATCTGAAACTACTCATCACACAAATCACGGCATCGAATGGTAATAAAGGGTAATTAAAATAATTATTTTTAAAGCATAGGAAACATGTTTTTCACATATATCACATAATAAGGAAGGAAAAGTAAAACCATGCAATTTACATGAATAAGTGGATGAAAGGTTGAATAAATCACTTAAATTGAGCACAATATATATATCATAAAATATGGGTTTATCAGGGTCCAACATATCTATCATCTTGGTATGCATCTCGGAATGGCTCTTGACCATAGTAATTTGGTGGAGGTGGTTTGTCACGAAGGGGTCCACCATAACTATTGTCTTGGTATGCATCACAGAATGGTTGTTGTCCATGGTATCTTGGAGGGTGTTGTTGCCGAAAGGGTTGATCAGATCCTCGTGGCTCCGTCCATCTGTGATTGTTTCGACATTGATGCATGTTCCTGTTATAGCTTCCATTCCTTACAACAACATTCGAACCAAACTCAAAGTGACGGGGTGAGAACTTATAATAGCTAATGAAAATTAAAAACAAAAATAAAAACAAATAAACAAGAAAAATAAAATATTTACAATAACCAATAATAAGGCACACGTTTGCAACTCTCCGGCAACGGTGCCATTTTTTTGACGATCAAGATTTCTGCTAGTAAAAAATTTTTATAAAAATAATCACGTTGTAAGTATAGTTTCTAAACCAACAGAGAATCCTTTCGTACAAAAGTTTGGTTGTCACAAGTAACAAAACCCAATAAAATTTATAACCGAAGTATTTAAATCTCGGGTCGTCTCTCAAGGAATTACAGGGAGGTATATTTATTATTAGTTATGAGTTTTCTGGAAAATTTAGAATTTGGGCAATGGGCACAAGCATATGATTGTAAATTAAAGCAATGAAAATTAAAAGAGATTTATATTATTCTAAATAAAAAGTCTTGAATGAAAAAATGATTAATTAGAAGAAAATAAATTATTAATTAGAAAAACTCTTGGCAAGGTATGAGAACTGAAAATCCCATCCTAGTTATCCTTATCAAGGGTGATGAAAATTGTTTATTGCTCCCACTTAGTTAACCCTTACTAAATAAAAGAAAGTCAAGTGGACTAATCAATTTGATTCCTCAAGTCCTAGTTAACTCCTATGGAAATACTAGCTTTAGAGGGATCCAAATCAATCAGTAAATTCTAATTTTCAATCAACAGATGTGTTTGATAACTCAAGTGTCACCAATTACTCAACCAAAGCCAAAAGGAAAAAATCCAAATTATTTATATCATAAATAGAAGAAAGCAATCATAAATCTAAAATACCTCGAATTGTATTGAATCAGATTAAACATTGGAATCCATAAACCAATTTGGGAAAATAAACAAACTAAAGTAATAAAATAAATAAAAGTAGAAGAGAAACATAAATTAAAGGAACATTAAACCTCGAATTTGAAGAAGTAAACATACTCTAAGAGAAATCCTAATTCTAAAACCTAAGAGAGAGGAGAGAGCCTCTCTCTCTCTCTAAACTACATCTAAAAACCTAAAATTGTGTATTATTGAATAAATGATTAATGATTCTTCTTGATTCCCTCATTCTTCAGCCTCTATACTACACTTTTGGGCTTGGAGTTGGGCCGAAAAAGGGCCTAGAAATCGCTGGGAGTGTTTTCTGCAATTTCCTGCACGTGGCGTCCATCACGCGTGCGCGTGGGTCACGCGTGCGCGTCATTGGAGATTTTCCTTGCCACGCGTACGCGTCAGTCACGCGTACACGTCGTTTGTGATATGCGCCAAGCATGCATCCGCGTCGTCCATGCGTGCGCGTCGCTGCCATTTTCTTCAAAACTCCATTTTGTGCGTTCCTTCTATTTTTGCATATTTCCTTTCTGTCCTCTAAGCCATTCCTGCCCTTTGAAGCCTGAAATTACTTAACACACAGATCACGGTATCGAACGGTAATAACGGATAATTAAAATTAATATTTTTAAGGCATAGGAAACATGTTTTCACATATATCACATAATAAGGAAGGAGTTGTAAAACCATGCAATTCATATGAATAAGTCGGTGAAGAATTTATAAAAACACTCAATTGAGTACAAGATGAATCATAAAATAGGGGTTTATCAGTCCTCAACCATCTTGTGATTATGAACTTCCTGGAAATAGGTTACAATCCATCTGCCACTATCCTTGTTCACATGGAACACGCATCTCTGCCTCACACCCACATCTAGTCTTTGCCTTTGGCTCATGTTTTCAATCGTCAACTACATCACACGGTTTTTTCTTTCCGAAAGTCCTGCCTAAAACATACAAAAGATTGTTGTGTCACCTCATTATTTACATTTCGCCGACACCTATACCTTCGAGCAGGAAACCCATTCATTTTTGTATATAAGTTATAGAATAAAAATGCAACTTTCTGATCTGGAAAATGGAGACTTTTAATCTCTTCCACTGTGATTTCCTTCATATTCATACAACCTAGATCCGCGATTTCATCAGTTGTCCTTTCTTCCCAGATGTCATAGAACCCATCTCCAAATTCGTCATGTATGTCTGACTCTGCTCCAAAACCTTCAAAATGTTCAAATCCCTCACTCTCTTCCTCGCCTACGAAACTTTCTTCAACAATAACATGGCAACCTTCGACTGAATCGGGGGCACAGACTGACTCCTCAAAATAGTGCTCTGATTCTTCCACTTCCAAACCTTACAACCGAATAAACTCAACATAAATCAATGGAACAAAAAATTTCTTTATTTCATAAAATTGGCATTTTAAATAACATAACAAACACGCGAAAATAAAAAAAAGTCTAACCATGAAAAAAATTAGCAGACTAAAGAGGTGGCTACTTATACGCAGATGTAGGCAGAACATCAACTTTACTTCACTATGCAAATCTAGGCAAAACATCAACTTTACCTCGCTTTCCTTTTTAGTTTCACAACCTGCGTCCCACTAACCATAGTTATTAAAATCAGACCGGACCGTTCAATTGAACCAAAAAATTGGTGAACTAGATTCTATATCGGTTCGGTTCGATGCTTGAACCGAACAAGGCAGAGAACCGGTGCAAAACCGGAGTGAATCGGTGAAAACTGGTTAAACTCGGTGAGATCGTCTGATAGAATCACTGGAAGTTAAAATCTTTTCAAAATGCTTGGGGTGAATTTTGAACCCCTATCCTCAATTAAAAAAGTGCCTTTCACAGCCACCAAGCTATCATATTTGTTGTTAATTTATTTGCAAATTATAATATATATATATATATATCTTTCATTTCAT
>NC_029785.2:100805685-100829131 GCF_000816755.2 Arachis ipaensis | reverse complement strand
TTAACTGATTTAACCAATAATACCGGTTAAACTAATGACCCGATAATCCAACAATTTAATTGATTCAATCACCAGTTCGATTCTGACAATTATGTCACTGACATTCTCTTTTTTAATACGGACTTCGAAATTTATTTTCGCTACCAAGGTTTTCTTAATAAACTTTTTGAAATAAAAAAAAAACTAAAAAAAATAACCTTGCAACACCAAAACGAAAAACCTATAAATATATCCTAAACTTCTAAAAAAAATTGACTGGCCTGCCCACATCATTAGCGCTACGAATCCACCAATCAAGACTTAAAAATTCAAAAAACCTGTTTCCATAATATATATTAGTTATGTGGTTAGTATTTAAATTCATATTACCATCCGAGGTGAAACTGAAAAGCAACAAAAAATTCACATAACTTTTCTTTTAAAATAACTTTTTAAAAATAGGTCTAACACCAACAAAACTACTCTCACTAAAGAGCATCATTACACAGTGCTTTATCTTCTTCTTCTCTTCCGCGCTTCTTCTTCTTCTTCTTCTCCCCTGCGCTTCTTCTTCTTTTTCTTTCAAATATACGCATACGTCATCTTCTTCTTCTTTCAAATTCACGTATAACTCCTCCTCCTCCTTCTTCACGCACGCAGATTCTCCTCTTTCGTTATTGTCATCACCAACAACACCAACATTTTGCTAATAGATTATTTTTTTCAATCGAATTGAATTGAATTGAATGGATGCAAGTATTCTGAATTTGAATTGAATTGAATTGAATTGATAATCTCTAAATTGTAGACAGAGATATTTCGAATTTGATTTTATATAATAGATTATGTTTTGTTCATTCAGTACTATACAATTGTTTCACCATGAGTACGTGTTTGGTTCATTATGCAGAAAGCTATTTGAATTTGATTTTATATAATGGATTATGTTTCGTTCATTCAGTACTATACAATTGTTTCACCATGAGTACATGTTCCGTTCATTATGCAGAAAGCTGTTTGAATTTGATTTTATATAATTGTTCATTCAGTACTATACAATTGTTTCACCATGAGTACGTGTTCGATTCATTATGCAAAAAGCTGTTTGAATTTGATTTTATATAATGGATTATGTTTCGTTCTTCAGTACTATACAATTGTTTCACCATGAGTACGTGTTCGGTTCATTATGTAGAAAGCTGTTTGAATTTGATTTTATATAATGGATTATGTTTCGTTCATTCAGTACTATACAATTGTTTCACCATGAGTATGTGTTCGGTTCATTATGCAGAAAGTTATTTGACTTTGGTTTTATATAATGGATTATGTTTCATTTATTTAGTACTGTACAATTGTTTCAGCATGAGTACGTGTTCGGTTCATTATGCAGAAAGCTGTTTGAATTTGAATTTATATAATGGATAATGTTCCATTCATTTAGTACTATATAATTGTTTCACCATAATAACACGTTCGATTAATTTCTGTTCTGCACAATTTAAAACTCTTCCTCCTCACCTTCTACCGCTTCTTCACCTGGGAGAGAAGGACAAAAAGACAAAAAAATACAGCAACAACAACAACAAAAGAATGACGATAAGGAGAAAACACGTGAAGAAGAAGGAACGCGAAAAAGAAGGAGAAGAATGAGGAGGAGGAGGAAGTCAAACAAGAAGAAGATGCACTGTGCATAAACGAGCGTGAGGCGCGAGAGAAGAAAAAGAAGAAGCGCGAAGGAGAAGAGAAGAAGAAGAAGAGAAGAAGCGTGAGGAAAGAAGAAAGCGGGAAAAGCGCGTGACCTAAAATTGCTTGGATGAACTTGGATGCCAAAATTACTTGGACGTGGAGAATATCTCATCCATTATATAAAAAATATTTACTCTCACTGATAATTCTAATCCCTCTCCCTCAAACCCTAATTTCTCTCCACAAATCCTATTTTCTCTCCCGCATGGAACACAGAGAGCCTTCATGAGTGGCAGGAAAATTTCACCGGAGCGGGCTGAAACCGACAGGATCGCCGGCGCGAGAAGCGCTTCGCTGAAGACCAACCTGTACCCTAACCCCAGCGAGGAGCTTCTGAAGAGTGAGACGAGCTGGTACGCGATGCAGTTCTCGAGGCTGGGCTTGATGAATCCCTTGGCGAAGAAGAAGGCGAGGCAGACGAGCCACAGGATCGGGTCGCCAGAGCCTGAGAACGCCGCAGCGAATGGAAGGATTTTAGTGAGGATGGAGACACTGAGTCCGAGGATGGTGACAGTGATGGAGGACCAGATTCGACGTGGTTGAACAACGTCCGGCAGCAGAATTTTCTGCACCTTTAACCGGACGCATCGTCGGCACGAAACGACGACAGGCATGATGACGACGACAACAGCGTCACCGGAGAAGCATATGGATCATCGGAGGATCGATGCTGGACGCGCAGACCGATGCTGGGAGAAAGTATGCAGCGAAAGTTTTATATATGCATGTAGATGTTTATTTTTCATGTAAATGAGATGTTTATTCTTAGTGTAAATGGGATGTTTGTTCTTTATATAAATGAGATGTTTGTTCTTAATGTAAATGGAATGTCTATTTTTCTTGCAAATGAGATGTTTGTTCTTAATACGGCACTCGAGGTTGGTGACGACAGAATATGGCGACGCTGGGGAGGGAGTTTGAATTAGAAGAGAGTGTAATTAGAGTTAAAAGGGAGAGAATGATTAAAATTTTCACTGAGTTAAAATAATCTAAATGTTCAATTAAAATAATTTAAATATTCAATGCAATAGATATGCATATGGTTGTTTTAATGAGTATTTAGATGATTAGTTTATTGGATTTGGTTGAAACATAAAGACCTAATATTTTCAGGAGCGATCATTTTTATATGTAATCGGCTGCTGAGGTGGGTGACAACTAGAGGAGGTGTCACGGCGCTCTTAGAGCGGTTGGGTAAGGCACTGCTAGGGTTTAGTAGTGGATAAGAGATGTTTAAAATTTAAAATTAGGAGGTAAAAGTTTTTTAGATATTTAAAATTTGAAATTAGGAAGTAAAAGTTTTTTAGTTACTAAAATTTAAGAGATGTTTCTTATTTTTTAATTTACCTTGGGTCAATAAATCAATCCATTGTACACATTGTTAAGATTGCTCATTGTCTCTCCAGTAAAATTCGGTATAAAAAACATTCACTCTTAACAAAACCCTTTTAAAGGAAAAGAGAAGAAAGAGGTAAAGGGAAGCATCAAGCCATCAAGCAAAAGAAAACAGCAGTGAGAAGTCCAAAGCCAAAAACTCCAAAAAGGGGGCAGTGCGACTGTGACTGTGACGGTGACCGTGACTGTGAGAGTGAGGGTAAACAAGGGTTGACTGAGTCTACCGAGTCACTCACTCGCTCACTCACCTACAATGGAGACCCTGACGGCCACACCCGACACGGGCACGACCGTGCGTGTCTCCAACATCCCCATATCCGCCACCGCCACCGACCTCGTCCACTTCCTCCAAGCCACACTGGGACCCTCCTCCGTCTTCGCCCTTGAGATCTTCACCGATCAGAACAACGCCACCTGGAACTCCCGCTCCTTCGGCCGCGTTCAGTTCGAGACACCCGACGCCAAAACCAAGGCCCTCTCCCTCTCCCACCACCCCCGCGACGACCGCATGAGTGTGCTGCACACCTGGGAACGTGTCAGGGGCTGGCCCATGCCCGAGAGGAGGAAGATCGAGTTCTGGGTCCCACATGATGGACAGTGCTACAAGCTCGAGATTTGGTTCGAGGATATTCTGGAGGCCAATGGGTACTGTTTGGGTGGTGGTGACAAACTCAATGCCCTCCTCTTGAAGGTACATCCAAGTGCTTCTTGATTAATGTGTAGTGCCTACAAGGTGTTTGATTTTTTGCCAGTGAGCTTCAGAACTGTGTGTTGTATTGTCTTTTTTTCTTTTTTTTAATGGTATGTTATGCATGTGGGTCTTTGCCAAGGTTTGGTACAGTATTTTTCTTACAAAGTAATGATCTTTTTCTGACTAGGCTATGCACTTAATTTTGTCATCGGTTGATGTAATTTTTGGTTTGTTATATAAACTGCAATGACAATGTTGCAATTTTTCATCTTGATCTGTAATTTTTCTGAACTTCTAACTTCTGCTTGACTATTTCATTCTCAGCTGAAATATGCACCAAAGATTTATCAGAAAAAATTTGGGTCAAATGTGTCGTCGAAGTTTAATGCTGCTAATGGTAGGTACCATTTCTGCAAGGAGGATTATGATTTTACTTGGGTTCGTACGACAGACTTCTCAGCTATGAAGGCACTTGGACATTCTACATCGTTTTGTTGGGAGATTGAGGAAGGACCATTCAATCAGGATATTTTTCGTAGTTTCCCGCTCTACAGAGAAATTCTGAAAGATCTAACTCTAGAGGAGGGGGAAGAGTATTGTTCTCCGGCAGAAATAGTTCCACTTGTAAACTGTCTTTCTACAGATACTAAGATACCGTATGAGACCCTTTTCCAATTGAATTCCCTCATTCATACCCAGAAAATCAGTCTTGCATCAGTAGATAGTGATTTCATTGACTTGCTAGGAAGTTTAGATGAAGAAACCAAAGCCCTGATTTTTCAGAAATTGCACAAGCTGAATTCCACTTGTTATGAACCTCAAAAATTTGTGAATACTCAATTACATGTGCTAAGTAGTAAGGGTAGAGGTCCTCATCCATCATCGCAGAAAAGGCTGATGGAGAATAACATAATGAGCTGTCATAGAGCCTTGATTACCCCAACAAAGATTTATTGTCTTGGTCCTGAGCTTGAAACCTCAAATCATGTGGTAAAGCATTTTTCTCAATTTGCTTCAGATTTCATGAGGATCACTTTTGTTGATGAGAACTGGGGTAAGCTTCCAGTTAATGCTGTATCAGCTAGTTTGCAAAAGGGAATCTTTTCAGAACCTTTTAGAACTAAAATATATGAGCGGATATTGACTATTCTTCGAGATGGGATTGTAATTGGTTTGAAAAAATTTGAGTTTCTGGCTTTCTCTGCGAGTCAACTCCGATCAAATTCAGTTTGGGTTTTTGCTTCGAGTGACAAGTTGAAAGCAGCAGATATTAGAGAATGGATGGGATGCTTCAACAATATTCGCAGCGTTTCTAAATGTGCAGCGAGGATGGGTCAGTTGTTCAGTTCATCAATGCAAACTTATGAAGTGCCCATTCAAGATGTGGAAATAATTCAAGATATTGAAGTTGAGACTGATGGTATAAAATACTGCTTCTCAGATGGTATTGGGAAAATTTCCCTCTCTTTTGCAAAAAAGGTTGCTGAAAAGCTAAAATTGGATAAGAATCAGATTCCATCAGCATTTCAAATTCGGTATGGTGGATACAAAGGTGTTCTTGCTGTTGATCGCCATTCCTTTAGGAAGTTATCGCTGCGTGGCAGTATGCTTAAATTTGAATCAAAAAACAAAATGCTTTGTGTCACTAATTGGAGTGATTCAATGCCTTGCTTTCTCAACCGAGAGGTTATATCTTTGCTGTCTACTTTAGGAGTAAAAGATGAGGCGTTTTTGGCAATGCAGCAGGAACAAGTGCATTTGCTAGGAAGGATGTTGACTGACAGTGATGCGGCTTTGGAAGTTTTGGAAACCCTAAGTGGAGCTGATTCTAAAAGCATTCTAGTGAAGATGTTGCATGGATTTTATAAGCCGAACAGTGAGCCTTACCTGGCGATGATGCTCAAAGCAAATTATGCATACCAGTTATCTGATTTGAGAACTAGATGCCGAATATTTGTTCCCAAGGGTCGTATCTTGTTAGGTTGCTTGGATGAAACTGGTCATTTGGATTATGGTCAAGTATTTGTCCGCATAACTGTGCCCAAAGCTAAGCAACAGTTTGAAGATGAAAGCTTGAGGAAAGTGGATGGTGATGACAGCACTTGTATACTAGTGGGGAAGGTGGTAGTAACAAAAAATCCTTGTCTTCACCCTGGAGACATCAGAGTCCTTGATGCTGTCTACAGTGAAGAACTAGAGGAAATGGGTTTGAGGGATTGCCTTGTATTTCCACAAAAAGGTCGTAGGTATGTATACGATGCATTAAATTTGCAAACCACATTTGATTGCAATCATTATTTTATTAAAGGTGAAATTATTATATCCTTACATTCATATTTAGGCCAGGTTGGTTTTTCTTTTCTCTTGATAGAAAGTCCAGCTAGATTGTTGTTAACGAATGAGTCATTAATCTTTTGGTAACAAAAGAAGATACTTATTTTGTGGTTAGTTGGTGCACTGATGTCTTGTAATGCAAATACTGTTTCGTGGGCATACAGGCCTCATCCAAATGAATGCTCTGGGGGTGACCTTGATGGAGATTTATTTTTCTTAAGCTGGGAGAAAGATATGATCCCATCTCACACTGATTCTCCAATGGACTACACGGGGAGGAGGCCTCGTATAATGGACCACGATGTGACACTGGAGGTAATTTAAACAGTCAGATAAGTATTTGTTGATTACATGATCAATGATACCTTGGGTGCTATCTCAACCGCCCATCTGGTTCACGCTGACCGTGAACCAGAAAAAGCCAGGAGTCACAAATGCCGGGAGTTGGCAGAACTTCATTCCATGGCTGTTGACTTTGCAAAGACTGGAGCACCTGCTGAAATGCCAAGAGTTCTGAAGCCAAGAGAGTATCCGGATTTCATGGAGAGGTTTGACAAGCCTATGTATATCTCCAAAGGGGTACTAGGAAAACTCTACCGTGACATAACTGAGTTGAAATTGCAAGTAACATCAAGCTCTGCCTGGTCAGAGAAACTTGCTGAGCAATACTATGATCACGAACTTGAAGTTGATGGTTTTGACGCCTACCTTGAAACCGCATCAAGTCACAAAGAAATGTATGCTCAGAAGATGACTAGTTTAATGAAATTCTATTGTGCAGAGACTGAAGATGAGCTGCTGACTGGAAACTTGATAAACCGCGCGTCATATTTGCAGCGTGATAACAGGAGATATGGAGATATGAAGGACCGGATCCTGATCTCGGTCAAGGATCTTCAGCGCGAAGCCAAAGAATGGTTTGAAACAAGCTGTGAACCCCGTGAATATCAACCTATGGCATCTGCATGGTATCATGTGACCTATCACCCAAAATATTACCAGGAAAGCTCCAACTTTTTGAGTTTTCCATGGATAGTTGGTGATATTTTACTGCATATAAAGGCTGTATATAGTGGAGTTAACAAATAGTAGCTTGGTCTAAGGATTAGGATCACTCCTTGCCAAATGAATACCAGAGGGTCATGTTCTCATCTCCACCCTCCAACTTTTACAATAATAATAATTTATCCTTCTCAAGTTTATTTTAAAAAGGAGGATCATAATGTTAATCTAAGGTTTTCTTTTGGCAAATTATATTCTTGCTTGGTGGTTGGCCCATTCTCCTACAACCGAAGATCCTATTTTTGGTATTGTAAATATAAAAGTTAATAGATATTATTACATTAAAATATTTGATTTAATTATCTATTATCTCAATGGTATTTTAAATTGTAATGTGATTGATTAGTTGTCAGTCTAGTTTATAATACACTGATTGAAATATCAAAATTAAACCCATTCCAATTTCCTAAGTAGCGGAGGTTAGTTTTGTTGGGGTTATCTGTTGTGACTATTCACGGGTCGATATGTTCAAGGCTTTAATCAGTGGGACAATTCCCGTGACTCTTGTAATCAAAGTAACTGTAGGTTAGTTTGAAGAAATGATTTTATGTTTACATATATATGACCTTATTTATGGTATTTAAAAAATTGAAAAATTGGTCAATTATAAAACGTAAATTGGAAAATATTTTGTATACTCTACTGTCTACTCTAGTCTTGACATTAGTCATCTTACCCTGCTGATGATTTTGTCCATCAATCTTTGTAGGTGGTCGGAAAAGAAAAATCGATTGGAGGTGACGATGTTTTGTTATTTAGTGCGGCAAGATCACTGCTTACAATTTCTTAAGACAAAATTTTTGCTAAGGGAAAAACAAGAATTTATTTATACAAAGGAAGTTATGAAAAGCTTTCTCTACTAGACAGAAACCATCTTGTTTCATATGAATGGGAATAGAATGTGGAAAAGGGGACGTTAATATATGAGAAGTAGATTAATCGTGGAATAATTACTTAAATCGGTCTTGATATTTTTAAGATAGGACATTTTAATCTCTCATATCTTAAAATACACAAAATAATTCTTAGCATTTACTTCGATTAGACAATGCAGATTCTCTCTTAGTTACTACTTACTAATGGTGACGGTTAACGCAAAACGTTAACTCACACATGTTACCACTAAGTATCTATGTGTGCGAGTTGGACAAATCCGTTCTTAGGATAAAGTACAAAATAATTTTCGAAAATTTAAAAGTTTCGAATTAATTTTTGAAAAATTTTTAAATTTTAAAATAATCCCTTCGAATATTTTTAATCTTTTTCAAAAGTCAATATTGTAAAAAAAAATATTTTTTCTTGGCATAATTGTTAACTATGGTAGTACAAATTAAACAGATTAATTGTAAGCTTATTTTATGCAATATTACAACCAGTAAATTCAAAATTTTTTTAAAAAATGAATAAAACACTTAGATTTATCAATAAATTTCTTCTTTTAAGTATTGTAAAATATTAGGAGTTTTAGTGTTTTCCATTAGAATTTTGTAAATCATCTACATTGTCTTTGTGGTTAATTAAAACTTACAAATTTGACTTCATATATGACTTGGTTCACATTCATGCAAGTTCCAAATTTTTACCTTTATAAGCATTTATACAAATATTCCCAATAAAAATTTTGTTAAATTGAAGTTCTCATATCTCTTCAATCAACACTAACTCATTCTTTTCTTCACTAAAGAATGATAACATAATATGGTACCTATAGATTAAATTAAATTAAATTAATATCTTGGATAGTCAAATAAATATGGGTCTATTTATTTTAAATTTTATTTTTGAAAAATTTTTGTCTTTCCAAAATTTATTTTAAAAATACATAAAAAAAATTGTATATATAAATAATTAAATTTGAGATAAATGAATAAACAATTTTGGATGTTAAAATTTATTAATTTAGAAATAATTTGAAGAGACTATTTTAGAATTTTTAAAATTTTTTTAAATTTTTCGAGAACTGTTTTGTACTTCGACATAGAGATTGATAGGGGTGAACGCGGATCGGATCGGATATGGCTAAAAGTCCAATATGATCCGCATTAAAATCATCGGATCGGATCCAATATCCGCAGTTTTTTAAGCTTGGATCCGATCCGATCCGACCCGCACATTTGCGGATCAGATCGGATCGGATATCGGATATATCCGCAAAATATAAAAATATTTTTAAATGCTTATTTTTATTAAAAAATACCAATAAAATTTATTTTTTCTATTTTTTTAAATATGTTTATTCTTAAAATAATATTAAACATACTTTTCTTAAATAATAAATTAAAATAATACAACATATATAATAATTATTAGTTGAAATAAAATATAAAAAGAATATTTACTTATTTATTTTTTTATTTTTGCGGATACGCAGATATGTGGATACCAACACAAAATCCGCAATCCGATCTACTAATGATTCATTAAAATTGAAGAATAATATTTGATTTAAATAAAAATAAATAATTATGAAGAGAGGAAATAATTTGTTAGGTGAAAAAACCATATACGTCTTGTCATAAAATCAAGCATAGAAATGCCAAATAAATAATGCAATCCACACTTATATTCGTGTGACATTGAGGTACAACTACTGTACAGAAACGTAGGCGTTGCGCACATTACTATATGACTTGCAAGTTGCATCCAAAAATATCTTTACCTTAGGATCAAAAATTCAAAACACTTTACTATTTTTTTTTTTTTTTTAATTTTCNATATAAAACAAAACATAAATATATACAAATACATGATAGTTAATTTTTAATATGTACATGTTCACATCCTGGTCCAAAGCGATGGCCAGATTCAATTAAGTTCAAAAAGACCCAATTCAAAGGGTTGACCTTCGCTGATCCATTCGACCTCTTCAAAGAGGTTGGGCTCGACATGAGCTAGCAAGTGACACTTATTCAAATAAGTAACTGCCTCCTTGAATCTCTCGCCCACTTCTAGAAGAGAGATCCCAACAACCCTAAGATAAAGGGATGATTATCCACCATCAGAAGTGGAACTACTTCAACGGTGGTTATTGGTCCATCACCTATAAATATATTGAAGCACTCAGGAAAAACTAAGTTCTAATACTCTAAACCTGCTTACCCCATTTGCTAACTTAGGCATCGGAGTGTCTTTGTAGGTACCACCCCCCCCCCCATTCTTTTACATACACAACTCGGACAGCGGCTCCCAAATATAAACCAAGTCGGAGACCACCCTCCTCTACTGCTTGGGCCTCACAAACAAGTCCAACCACCATCTGGTTCTAGGTAAGCCCCGGAACATTGGCGCCGTTGCCGGGGACCTAGAAGATCAACGTACGATGGCGGATGACGACCAGCATGAAGATGGAGACACCGCATCGGAGTCTGAGCAAGAGCACCAGGACTAGGTCAACAACAATAGAGCAATAATATCTCTACAAGGAGCAGAAGGACAGCATGGCAGAGGTCCCTCCAATACCAGGGATAAAAAAGAATCTCCTCTGAAGTTCATCAGCCCGGAAAAGATGAACAGCCTCACTCTACTGACCTAATGGGATTATTACATAGTCACCAAGGTCGACTCGAGCAACTAGAATAGGAGTTGGAGTGACAGCATGAAGCGGAACGAAGCCTAAGGAGAGAAATCGAGCGATGAAGAGAGCTTGAAGAAAAGCTCTCAAGGCTGGAATCCAATCTCCAAAATAAAGATGCCCTCAGAGATCGAGAAGACATCCCATTAGGAGAAGAAGACCTGTTCATTGAGGATATCATGAGGGTTCCCAGAAACTTTAAAAGCCCTGACATGGATCTATACGACGGGACGACTGACCCGAAGCATCACCTCAGTAACCTTAAAAGTCGGATGTACTTAGCTGACGTATCAGACGCAACTCGCTGCAAGGCCTTTCCGACGACCTTGACTAAGGCGGCTATGAAGTTTGATAGCCTTTCCCCCAGGTCGGTAACCAGCTTTGACGACCTCTCGCGCAAGTTTCTCGCGTGTTCTCAATCTAGAAGGACAAAGTCAAGTATGCACCTAGCCTACTAGGAGTAAAACAGGAGGTCGGAGAACCCCTGAGAGACTCCGAGAAGGACCCTTCTCCCAGTCCATCTCAAAGAGACACCGACTTCTTTAAGTGATGTACAAGAACGAACTGAGAAGTACATCAATATGGAGAAAAACGCCAGGTTACGAGATCCAAGTTGGCAGATAGGGCACCCCCACCAATCAAAAGAAAAAGAGAAGAAACCCAAAAAAAAGGAAGAAGTCGGATCTGAAAGGCCTAGAAGATATCACTCTTACACTCCTCTACGATTTTCCCTTGTAGACGTATACAGAGAAATTTGCCACATTGAAAAGCTTCCTCCCTCGTGACCTATAAAAAACAAAAAGGGGGGAAGTCGTAATGAATACTGTGAGTATCACAAGTTGTATGGGCATTCTACTAACGATTGTTACGACCTAAAAAATGTGATAGAAAAGCTAGCCATGGAAGGTCGGTTAGATAGATATCTCATGGAAAAAGAAAAAGAGATGACGAAGGTCACGGACGAAGAAGTCCGCCCCCACAGATCCCCAAGCGACACATTCATATGATATTGGGAGGTTTGCTGGAAGAAGACTGACCAAATCATCTCGAAAAAGACATCTGAAGGAAGTCTACCAAGTCAGGAGTGAAGGGCCCGACCTCCCAACTATCTCATTCACCAAGGAGGATGGACAAGGCATTATACCTGGACATAACGACCCAGTAGTAATCACCATGATTCTTGCCAATGCTCATCTACATAGAACTCTGGTGGATCAAGGAAGCTCGGCTGACCTCTTGTTTAAACCAGCATTTGACAAGTTGGGATTGGACGAGAAAGAGCTAAGAGCCTACCCCGACACCCTCTTTGGATTAGGGGACACTCCCATTAAGACGCTGGATTTCATTTTCCTATACACAACTTTTGGAAAGGGGATAAAATCCAAAACCTTAGGCATCGACTTTATTATTGTCGATGTAGCTTTTGCCTACAATGCTCTGATAGGCAGAACAACCTTAAATCGGCTGGGAGCAGTGGTTTCTACACCCCACCTCTGTATGAAGTTTCCAACACCGGAAGAGATTGCCATCATCAGAGGAGACCAAAAGCTGGCAAGAAAGTGTTACAATGAAAGCCTGAACCTAAGAGGTAAAAGCAAGGAAGTTAATGCCATTAAGCTCGGAGGTGTCCGAGTTAAGGAAGAGTTACGACCACAGCTTGGAGGAAAAACCGAAAAGTTATAGACCGGACAAGAGGTCGAAAAGAATACCAACATAGAGGCCAATTTAACGGAAGAACTGAAGCAGAAGCTGACACAGCTCCTACAAGAAAATTCCGATCTTTTCGCCTGGAAAGCTTCCGACATGCCTGGGATAGATCCCTAACTCATGTCACATAGATTGGCTGTTCATCTGGGATCCCGACCTGTCCAACAAAAAAGACGGAAGCTAGAATTTGAACGTTCTCAAGTGGTCGAAGAGCAAGTGCAAGCCCTGCTAGAGGCAGGCTTTATTAGAAAAGTCAAGTATCTGGCTTGGCTGGCAAACGTGGTGTTGGTAAAAAAACAGAATGGCAAATGGAGGATGTGCGTTGACTACACCAACCTCAACAAGGCATGCCCTAAAGTCCCATATCATCTGCCAAGTATTGATACCCTAGTGGATTCCAGCTTAGGGTATCGATACTTGTCATTCATGGATGCTTACTCGGGATATAATCAAATTTTGATGTATAAGCCAGACCAAGAAAAGACATCGTTCATTACGCCCAGAGAAAATTATTGCTACGTGGTCATGCCATTTGAATTAAAGAATGCAGGGGCCACATATCAAAGGCTGATGAATAAGGTGTTCTCATCTCACTTGGGAGAGTTGATGGAGGTGTATGTAGACGACATGCTAGTAAAAACCAAGGATGACGCCAGCCTTTTGAACGATCTCTCCCAAATCTTCCACACTATAAGATTGCACGGGATTAGACTAAATCCCGACAAGTGCACCTTTGCAGTAGAGGCTGGAAAGTTTCTAGGATTTATGCTAACACAAAGAGGAATTGAAGCTAACCCCGACAAGAGTAAAGCGGTCCTAGAAATGAAGAGATCGACCTGCTTAAAGGAAGTCCAGTAGCTAAACGGCCGACTTGCAGCTCTATCCAAATTCTTGGCAGGATCAGCATTAAGATCCCTACCACTTTTTTCTCTACTAAGAAAAGGATGACAGTTCGAATGGACTCCTGAATGCGAAGAGGCATTCCAAGAGTTCAAAAGGTACCTGAGCCAACCTCCCATTCTTTCCCGGCCAAAGGCAGAGGAAGAACTCGTATTATACTTAGCTGTCGCCGAGAAGGCTGTGGTGTCAGCATTAATACGGGAAGATGAGGTCGGACAACATCCTGTCTACTTTACAAGCAAGGTGTTACAAGGCCCTGAACTAAAATATAAAAAACTTGAAAAGTTCGCATATGCCTTGATAGTATCATCTAGAAAGCCTCGACTTTATTTTCAATCTCACACCATAAGAATTCGGACAAACCAGCCCATGAAGCAAATCCTTCAGAAAACAGATATTGCGGAAAGAATAGTTCAATGGGCTATAGAGTTATCCGAGTTCGACTTGAAGTACGAAACTCAGATAGCAATAAAAGCCCAATGCTTTACCGACTTCATAGCCGAATACACAGGAGACCAAGAGGAGGCCCCACAACCTGGGAATTGTACGTGGATGGCTCCTCCAACAAAGTCGGAAGCGGTGCAGGCATACTACTGGTCAATGAAAAAGGAACTCAAATAGAAGTCTCCTTGAAGTTTGAATTTTCGGCTACCAACAATCAGGCAGAATATGAAGTCCTGATTGCCGGGCTAAAGCTAACCCATGAAGTCGGAGCAGCCAAAGTAGTAGTCCTCAGTGACTCCCAAGTGGTGACTTCCCAAATCAATGGAGAGTATCAGGCCAAAGACCAAAATATGAAAAGGTACTTAGAAAAAACTAGGGAGTATCTTGGGCGATTCCTTGAAACTGAAGTGAGACACATAACTAGGGAACTTAACAGCAGAGGAGACACCCTCTCCAAGTTAGCAAGTACCAAACCAGGGAAAAACAATAGAAGTCTGATTCAAGAAACTCTCCAAGAACCCTCAGTCACGAAGGCAGAAACCAAGCTAGACGTTTTAGAAATCTCCGGATTGGACTTCGGATGGATGACTCCCCTGGTCGAATACTTAAAATTCGACATCCTACCGGAAGAACAAAAAGAGGCCAAGATCCGGAGGGAAGCACAGAACTACACAATAGTGAGGAATGTCCTTTACTGAATGAAGTACATGGTGGAATTTGTGGAAATCATCTGGGAGCAAGATCTTTAGCCAGAAAGGTCATACAAGCTGGATTCTTTTGGCCGACCTTGCAAAAAGACACTGCCGACTTCGCAAGGAAGTGTCAACCATGCCAGATGCATGCAAATTTTCACGTCGCTCCCCAGAAGAACTTATTAGTATAACTTTTCCGCAGCCCTTTGCAAAGTGGGGACTGGATCTACTCGGGACTTTCCCCCAAGTGCCTGAACAAGTAAAATACTTTATAGTGGGAATAGATTACTTCACAAAATGGATTGAAACAGAACCTTTAGCCACCATCATGGCACAGAGAAGTTGGAAGTTTCTTTACAAGAATATCATTATTAGGTTTGGAGTCTCCCACTCCATCACCACGGATAATGGTACTCAATTTATCGACTCTACATTCAAGAACCTGGTGGCCAGTATGAAGATAAAATACCAATTCACCTCGGTAGAACATCCTCAAGCAAATGGACAAGCCGAGGTAGCCAACAAAGTTATACTGGCAGGGCATAAGAAAAGACTTCAATAGGCAAATGGAGCTTGGGCTGAAGAGCTTCCTCAAGTATTGTGGGCCTACCAAACTACACCTCATTCTACTACTGGAGAGACACCCTTTCGACTTGCTTATGGCACAGAAGCCATGATTCCTATTGAAGTGAACGAGCAAAGCCCTAGGGTGAGATTCTACGACGAGGTCGATAACGTTCAAGCTCACAAAGAAGAACTTGAGTTGCTCCCAAAAGTCCGAGAACAAGCCCAGATAAGGGAAGCAGCACTAAAGCAAAGGATGATGAATAGATACAATAAAAAAGTCATTCGAAGAAGCTTCGCCCCAGACGATTTAGTTCTAATCCAAAATGACATCAAGGGACCCTACAAGATAGTTGAGGTCTTAGGAAAAGGATACTATAAGGTGTCCGACCTAGGTGGATCCGAGCTTCCTAGGTCATGGCACGCCTGCAATATGAAGAGATATTACAGCTAGAATCGAACTTTGCTCCCTAATGTACTCTTTTTCCCGACTTCATGGTTTTTTCCCAAAAAATGAGTTTTTCCTGAAGGGGGTCTTAACGAGGCATCAAAGCGAGGGCTATGGGCAGAAAATTCATTCCCTTAGTAGCAAAAGCACACTAATGAAACCACATTTCATTAGTAATAACATCTCTTTTTTATCTCTTTATTTTTTCTCTCTAAAGTTTTCATTTACCATTACTACGATATGCATTGACTTAAGCTCAAAAAAGCGCAAAAATCTATTGACCGACCTACATGGTCGGCGAGATGAAGCGACGAGGTGCAAGTCACTGTAAAGAGGTTATAAAGGCCAATCGTGACAAGCTCGAACATAATATAGCTAACGACTTACAAGTCGGAAAGCCCGAGTAGAATAAAATGCATCGCAAAAATAACCTAAGTTACGATTCAATAAGTAAAGCAAAGTTGAACGTATAAGATTACGTTAATGGATAGCAAAGAGATACGAAATTCCCTTAGAGGGACCAAAGATAAGAGTTCTTTCGCAAAAACCTTACCAGGACAAAAGAGTACTTAACGAAAGGTTTTATTCTAGATCCACTGGATAATAACAAAATTATCTGACTTAGATAATAGAAAATCCATTTAACGAAAATCTCTCTCAGAAAAGTTTTGGAAACCCAAATCAGTGGGGACCTCCCACAAAAAAAGCTTTCAAAACAAAAGTTTCGTCAAATGGCAAAGAAACAACATCGTAGTTATAATAAACTACTTTTTTAAAAGTCTTATCCAAAAAGGACCAACATTAAAAGTCGTTGTTTAAAGACCCTATAAAAAGGACCAAATGTCAAGAACCATCAAAATATAAAAACGAATAAATTGTTTAAGAAAAGGACCCACAAGTCGGGCCTTAATAGCTTTCATCACTTAGGACCAAGGAAGGGGTTCGAATCATCACCAGGAAGGGAGGTCGGAACTTCGTCTGCAGAAGTCGGATGGGTCGGAGGAATCTTTTCAGCATCAGGAGCGGGAATCACCTCAGAAACAGAGGAAGAAGACTGCATATCAACCTCACGAGGAGGGGATTTAGCTATGTGCTGCCCCTCCGTCTTCAACTCAGAATCCGTAGCAGGGCGAGGAGGAGATACTATGGCACCATCAATAACGACTTTGTCACGGTGCAAAGGCGACAGATCCAAGTCGGGGGCCAAAACTCGAACTTGCTCTTTCAGCACCTCAAACATCACTTCAGTCCCCTCAGCAACGGACTCCTCCAGCTCCTGGTATCCCTCTCTGAGCTTGTCCAGTTCCTCCTTCAATTCTATTTTATCCGAAAAAAGGCAAACATAATTCTATTCGGCTTTCTCCTTTAAACTCTCAGCCATGGCACATTGGCCCATCAACTTCTTCTCCCTCTCCCGAGACTGGGCAAGCTCTTCCTTCAGCCTATCATTCTCCTCCTGCAGCCTTTTCTCATCCTCTTGATACATGACAATCCTCCCTTGGAGATCCTCCAAAGACTTTTGAGTAGCGCTCAATGGAGTTTTGTCAAAAATATCAAGAAGGGAGGTGTAGACCCCAGCAGTCCAGATTCCTCCTCGGATTAAAATCTGGAGATAATTTCGGATAGCAGCATCATCCATAGAAATTTGGCTATAGGAAAGGATGTGCTTCCTAGTAAACTTAAGACCATCAAAGCCTGCCTCCCCAACATTAGAGGCATTGGCTTCCGAGGTCTTACGTTTCTTTGAACTAGGTTCTGAGGAGGGAGGAGCTGGAGGGGTAGCCACAAAAGGAGGAGGGGGAGGAGGGGGAGTAGGGAGATTTATCGACTTGGCCTTACCAATAGAAATAGCCCAGCATCCGACATCCGAGGAGAAGAGGTAGTGGATGTCCCACCTTCCTACAACTGGGCAGCTCGGGCCCGAGCATTTCTCTTTGCCTCCTGTACCTTCTGGTAAGCTGCCACCCCGCTTTTCTTCATTTTTTCTGGAAAGAATAAAGTAAAAAGAATTAGCACACAAGTCGGTTATGAGCAAACAAGATTAACACAAGTCGGAAATAATTGAAATTGGTTACAAAAAGCAAAAGCTACCTAGTTTAGTCCGGACAAAGCTTGGAGAGCCAAGAAGAAATTTCTTGGTGTCCAGGTTTGGAACCCGCCCCCAAGCCTCTCGGAAAAACTCAACAACAGCCTCCTCTACCTCATCCAAGTCCACTAGACCATATTTCTCCATAGGAGAGGTTTCTACCTAATATAAAGAAAATCGGGGCTCATTGTCTTCATCTAGGAAAAAAGGGTAGTGGCCTTCAACAGCTTGGACTTTGAAAAAGAAGTTTTTAAAATCAAGAAAAGATTCATCAAAGATGGAAAAAACTTTCTGACTTTGGATAGCTCGGAAAGACACCCACTGTTGTTTATTATTCAAAGCACTAAAGGGCTTTGTCAAGTGAAAAAGATAGAAAAAGACCTTTAGAGAAATCGGAAAGTCAAGCTCTTGGTTGACAAGTCGGTAAATTTTCAAAAAATCCCAGGAATTAGGGTGGAGTTGGGTAGGAGCTACTCAGCAGTGGGACAAAACCTCCATCTCAAAATCAGAAAAAAGGGAAGGTAACCCCCAAACGGGTGAAAAGACAATCATACATGAAAATGAAATGAGGGTCAGACTTAGTAAGCCTCCCACAGCAAACTCTATCCTCTGTGTCTGGGGCTACTAACTCATACTTAGGTTCATCAGCTTCAAGACTACAAACCCTATGATGTTTCCTAAGTTCAATTATAAAAACATCATCTACTAGGAAACGTTCAGATAAAACGGAAGAATCTATCCATTGCAACAAAGGCTCAGGAATACGTGAAGACATTTTCAAAAGTGGGGAAGGAATGATAAAAACCTACATTGGTATAAACAAAAAGAAACCATCAACAAACAGGGTTCTGGAGATAAGGCAGCTTGTCCAAAGCAGATAAGGAAAACAGTCAATAAAAGAAACGATTTTTTAACACAAATTCCCAAAAGTTTCTCACTACAAACAACAAATATGCGTCAAGGATATACTCAAAACCCCCTTCCGAAGTACTATATTCCAAGTAGAAAGAAAGAAAATACGAAAAGAACAATAAAGGAGAGCCAGAGAAGGAAGAACTAACGTTATTTGTAGAGTTACAGGAACCCTAGAGACGAAGCGTGAAAACGAGGCAACCACAAACAGAAAGTTAAAAAAGATTTGAGTAAACGAAAAGAACAGAGAAAGAAAATTTCGAAAAGAAGACAAAAGAAAAGAAAAAGAGGAGGGAAAGGCATTTATAAGATACTAGGGGCATAACTGTAAAACGACGCAATCATTAAAAGAACGCGCCGTTACCAATGTAACTGCCCCCCACGTGTAAATGCAAAAGCCAAATGGACGCAACGCTTGATTAGACGCGACGGTTGAAAAAATTCAAAATCACGTTTGTTTCAAAATCACGTCGGTTTTCCGACTTAAAAAGGAATATCGACTTAAATATCCCCGAAATTCAACTAATACCCGAATCCAACTCATAACCAAAGAGATCGGACTCGAGTAGGGGCACTGTTCATACCCTGGCCCAAAGCGACGGCCAAACCCAATTAAGTTCAAAAAGGCCCAATCCAAAGGGTTGGCCTTCGCTGATCCATCCGACCTCTTCAAAGAGGTCAGGCTCGACATGAGCTGGCAAGTGACACTTATTCAAATAAGTAACTGCCTCCTTGAATCTCTCGCCCACTTCTAGAAGAGAGATCCCAACAACACTAAGATAAAGGGACGATTATCCACCGTCAGAAGTGGAACTACTTCAACGGTGGTTACCATCACCTATAAATACACTGAAGCACTCAGATAAAACTAAGTTCCAATACTCTAAACCTGCTTACCTCATTTGTTAACTTAAGCATCGGAGTGTCTTTGCAGATACCACCCCCCATTCTTTCACATACACAACTCAAACGACGGCTTCCAGACGTAAATCAAGTCGGAGATCACCCTCCTCTAGCGCTTGAGCCTCACAAACAAGCCCAACCACCATCCGGTTCTAGATAAGTCCCGGAACAATACATAATATTTTTATACATAAATAGTTATTCTTCTTTTACATTAATTTAACATTATAATATAATTAAGGGCAATTTACTTAAATAAATAAAGTGAAGGAGGAATTTACCCAATTATACATTTTTGAATACCAAGACGCAAATGCATTTTTCATAATTCTATAGAAACCGCTACTGGTAGTAACGGATTAGGGGAGAACATAAACCGTTGCTGGCAGCCGCTGTTTATATGTATTGGTGGCATAACAGAAACTGCTGCCTATAGCGATTTCTGTTATGCCACCAATACACGTAAACTGCGGACTACCCGCTGCAGTTTATGTTCTCCCTTAATCCGCTACTATCAGTAGCAGTTTCTATAGAATTATGAAAAAATGCATCTACGGTCTTGGTATTCAGAAATGTGTAATTGTGTAAATTCCTCCTCCACTTTGTTTATTTAAGTAAATTGTCCTATAATTAAAGAAGAGGGAAAATATAACAAAATACATAATAAATAATTATCAAACAATATGAAATAATGTTTTTATATTAAAAAATGATAGAATTTTCTTGCATGAAATGTGTGATATAATAAGCACTACTCAATAATAATTAATAAAATGACATTTCAAAAGTGATATCAATTAATATAATACAATTAGATAACCAATAATTATAAAACATTATTCAGTCAACAGATACATATGTAGATTTTATATCTTGCATTTAAACTACAAAATCAATATTCTTAAAAATCAGTATATTCAAATTAGAATCAAAATCTTATAAAAGATAAACAAAATGAAATCTTAAACAAAACTAAATTAACAAAAGCAAAATCAGGAACAAAAACATAACCCAACACAAGAAACTGATGTGCCTCTGCTCCCCCTTCTTCTCGTTTCCTACCCCTTTGAAGCACATCCCCAAATTTATTCATACTTTTAGTTGTGTATGGGATCAATATGCGATGCGTTTAGAAGGTGTTTTGTTAGCAATGAGTTATTTTGGATGTGACTAAGTTTCGGATGTGTTTAAAAGACATTTTGTTGGCTGCGACTTATATTTGGATGTGCTACGAGATACGTGTTTATATTTGAGGGATGAGTTGTTACGTTTGAAAATAAAGTAAACTACAAAATTAAAGAAAATGAGCTTCAGAAAAGATAAGGAAGAACAATTTTTAAAAAAGAACAATTTTTAAAAAAATAATATGTGAGGATATATAAAAACATTATGAAGTAAGAAATTGTGAAGGGAGATTAGGAGTGCCAATAGAAAGAAAATGACATAAGAGGGTTCGCACCAGTATGATATAAAAAGAACAAAAATGAAAATTAATTTGATTAATAAAATAAATTAAAAGAATTCAAACACATCTGACTGGGACAACAAATGAAGAAAATTACTAACAAAATAAGAAGAAATAGCGTATGCAAAGAATATAGGAGAACAAAGCAGTGATACTAATGAAAGATAAGAAAAAATGAAAAAAAAATACTTTGGTTAATAAAATAAACTAGAAGGGAAAAAAATTCTCGGAATTTGAAGAAGACTATTACCGAGAAAATGAGAAGATATGACTTCACCAGGAATGGGGAGAGCCGGAGAACTCATTGAGAAAGGAACAAATTTGAATGTTTATTAGCTAAAAATTAGTAAAATAGATATATAAAATTAATATAATTACGAAAGCAGTTATAGGACTTGTTTGGATGAACTTCTAAAAAAAGATCTTTTTTTGAGTTATAAGATCTTATGAAAAAGTAAAAATAATTTTATGTTTGAATATCTCATGCAAAAATATCTTTTTATCTATCAATTATATTTGGATATAATAATATAAAAATATTTTTTTGTTTATTTATTACATGAAAAACATCTTTTTTAAAGGAAAAAAGATCTTTTAAAAAAAAGATGTAAATTACAGCTTCTCAAAAAAATGTTTTTCTAATTTTTCTAGTACTTTTACTTTTACTACTTAAAATTTGTCAAACACGCTAAAAAATAAAAAAAAATTATTAAAATAAATTTTTTTTATCAAAATAATGACGCCCAAGCAAACACATAATTTACTTTTAAATTATAATAACTGATTAATGCTTAAAAAGTATTGGCTAAATAACATTTTTCTAATTCATAAGGGTCAGATTTTTTTTTAGTTGCTTATCCTTAAAAAAAGGTTTCTCTTAGGCCTTACTAAACTACACGGAGACAGCATTATAAGTTTCAATTTGCCAAATCTGAAAGCCAACCCCACCAGGCCACCACCATTCATCACATCCATATACCAATCACAATAATTATGATTATAAAAAATGCATTTCCATATTAAAATTAATCACTAAAATTAATTATTAATATAGTTATATATAAATATATATTATTTAATTTATTTTTAATAAATATTTATATTTTAATATATATTTTATATTAATAATTAATTTTAGTGTATAATTAATATGATTGTATAATTATTAATAATTAACTGTTTAAAAGTATAATTCCAAAAATAAATTAATTTCCCAAAAATAACAAAAGCAGAAAAGGAGAAGATTGTGAATTAGAAGCGACGCCTTCTACCTTCTCACAATCCCCAAGCAGGTACCAACCATTATTAATTTATAATTCTGATTAAAGAAGAAGGGGAAAAAAATTGATTGAGATGAAGTACGCTAATTGTTAAGCAAAATCAATATACAGGTATATAGACAATTACATTGGATCCGAAAAGAAAGGAAGAAGTAAACCAATCTAGTAATTACTTTAGGAGAATAACAATAAAAATGCAGAAAAGCAAAATACGAAAGGGCCAAAATAAGAAAAAAACTAGTGAGAGGGAAAGGTTGCTACAATGGCATTGGCACCACCCACCAATGTCACATTCAAGAGTCACAGAGTGGAGAAGACACCAACCGAATCCCACGCGCAGTAACTCTCACTCTCACCCTTTGCTGGCATTGTCTTTCCACTATCCACCACATGAATCTTGCCAGCTCACCTCACACCAAAACGACGTCGTCTTTACCCGAACCGCAACCAACCTCCTCCTCCGCGCCCGAAACGCTTTTTACGTTGGCGGATGCGTAGCGCGTGGAGAAGTTGCGTACGTCAGGGTCGTCGTGAAAATCACCGTTTTGCCCCTCGTCGAAGTTGAGGGCGTAGCTGAGTGGGTCGTACTGGTAGTTTGCGGCGACGCGCTTGGATGCGCGGTTGTTGTTGCGATTGAAGGTCCTGCGAATGAAGGTCTTCCATCTAGGACCGGCGAGGAGCTCAGACCACTCGCGGAGCTTCTTGAATGCCCGGAGGCCGCGGGACCACCAGTGGTCGGCGGCGGTGGGAGGAGGGGCGCGGGGGGAGGAGTTGTCGGACCAGGAGGCTGTACGGACGCGCTGCCACCATGAGGCGGAGCGTCGGCGCGGCGCGAAGCAGGGGAAGCAGGATGAGCGGGAAGTGGCTTGGGCTGTGGGTGTGGAGGAGGATTCAAGTTCCAGTTCCATGGACGAAATCTTCTTATCTTGTATTATATATATCACAGTGGCTATGAATCAATAATTCAATATATATGATGAGTGTGTTGTTGGTTTTGTTTTTGTGTGTAGAAAGTGGTTGCAACGGGATGTGGAGAAAGGGAGAGGGTGGAGTATGAGTTTGGAGGGTTATAAACTTATAATTTATAAATGGGAGAGTGATTCGTCGATGGATGGTGAGGTGGGCTCAGTTGAGTTGGCTTCGCTGGTGCCTCCCTGTTTTTGCTTAATTTAATCCCCAATCCAATTGTAATTTTGTAACGGAAATACCTACTATTAAGTGCTACTCACTTGCACGGTACATGGGCCCGGCTCATACACGAGTT
>NC_029785.2:100800698-100805664 GCF_000816755.2 Arachis ipaensis | reverse complement strand
ACATAATTAACATACAAATGAAACTGAACTTAAATATTTTATCATTTTTACGTTAAATATATGAATTTGATTTGAAATAAATTTGGTAAAATTGAATAGATATGATATATAATTTATTCCGAGAGTTACCTAAAACGTTGACTTCTTTGGTGCTAAGGTACCGCCTGTCCGAGTTCTTCGTGAGAAGGTTGGGGGTAGTACCTGTAAGAGACTCCGATACTTAAATTAACAAGGGCTTTAAGCAGGATTTTAATAGATTAGAAGAGTTAAATCTCAGAGTGGTCCATGAACTTGCACCCGAGCTTTAAAGTCGTCCCTAAACTTGCATTGGCCCCAATATTGTCCCCGAATTTAACAAACATAACTCACGGTCGTTCCTGAAGTATTTTCCGATGACGGAAAGATGACTTCGATTGACGGATGCCACGCTGGAAGCCAGGCTTGACTTCCAAAACGACCTCGTTTTTAATTTAGCGCCCAAATTGCATTGAAACGTCGTCGTTAGTGTATACAGAGGGAATTTAACGTGCAGTGACTACTTTTCTCTCAATCCAACACAGTCTCTTCCTCTTCTCCTTATTTTCTTCAATGGAGCCACTTTGAGAGGGATTTTCGCTGGCCTTCTCTCTCAAGGAAAGCAAGCATATTCTGATTATCTTATCTTTATCGCACACATAGTGGTTTGACGGGAAGCATCTTGATTGTTAGAGGTAACTAAAATAGAAAAGAGAAACAAAATAGCTACCGTCCACTCCTCTGTTCTTCTTGATCATCGCTTTTTCTACATTGTTAAGTCGATATATATTCATTCGTTTATCGTTTTCTTATGTGGTGTTTTTTGAAAATTTTTGTTAGGGTTTTCTTCGTATCTTCTTGTTGCGTTTTTATTGTTTGTTTTTTGCTGTAATGATGGTAGCTATGGTTGTAATGTGCTGAAAATAGAAGTATGCATGTTGTTTATGTATGCAGTTTATGTGTTTTCATGGTGGGTTAGGGACTGGGGTTATTGTGCTTTCCTGGTTGATGGCAATTTTGATGATAATTTGTTATTTGTATATGGGCCTCATAACTATTGTGTGTCACCATGGGGGATCCTTTGTGACGAGTGAAGACGGTGTCGTCTCATACACCAGGGACCATATTTCAGAGATTCCGAAACTTGACCCTAATCGGCTAGATGTCTTTTTCATCAGGAATTACTACAAAGAGCTTAGGTATGATAAGGCGGAACACTGTTGGTGGCTGCTTCCAAACAGACCCCTTAGAGATTGGCCTAAGGAAACTTAATTCTGATGCTGAGCTCCTGGAGATGTGCTTCCTTGCTGAAAGCAACTACGGAGAGGTGCATGTGTACTATGAACATGGGGTATTTATTCCAACGTACTTGGAAGAACCAGCATTCAAAAAGGGCAAGGAGGTGGTGGTTGAAGTCCCTACCCAACCAGTTTTGCTGAGAACAAGACCAAGCTCCAAGGCCATTCCTCCACACCCATTTCCAAGCCCATGTATCAACCATCGTAAAACTACTGAACCCACCCAAGAAGCAACCTCTACCATTCCGAATCCAATTTCTATGGCTGCTACCCCTACCCCACCCAACCAAGACATGGATCATACTCAAGTACCAGCTGCAACCACCAAATCAACCCTAATTCCCAAATCTACCATTCCGAACCCAATTTCTATGGCTGTTATCCCTGCCCCACCCAACCAAGACAAGGATCATACTCAAGTACCAGCTGCAACCACCAAATCAATCCCAATTTTCAAAAGTACTCTAACACCAGTGCCTAAGCCAAAACAGGGTAAGATTTTCCAACCCAAATTGCCCTCAAAGAATGGGACAGAAAAGAAAGGTGTTGCTGCAAAAAAAAAAAACTGCAAAGAAAGGCGAACCAAAAACAACACTGAATAGGAGATATATAACCAGGGGTCTAGCCAAAGGTCATGTGACAAGGCAAATAACTAAGGGCAAGGGAAAGGAAGTTGATACGGTTGTGTTATCAGAATTAGAATCTTCAGACAGTTATGAAAGTGCAGAGGATAGTGCTTACAAGCCCGGAGTTGAGGAGAGTTCCAGTGATGAAGAGGTCACCAGTACAATACTGAAAGATAAGTGGAAATAGGTAAATAGGAAGCATGATAAAAAAAAAAAAGTTAAACTCGGTAAATTGAGGAAGGAGATACTACAAGCTGATGATGGATTAGTACCTGAGGATGATTCAGGTGAAGATGATAAGTTATTTTTTGGACCAACGGAGAATATGTACATGTGAATTTTGGCAACTGAGTGGTATTAATTTAATTGTGATTATTGTTCTTATAGTAAATGTCATTATAGTTACACTTTAGTCGTTGTTCCAATACTTCTTCTGATATTGTAATTGTGGGTGCATTTTATTGATTTGAAACAGGTATGCCCTGTGTCCATGCTTGTGCTGCAATGGCTAGGGCAGGCAAGCAGCCTGAAAACTTCTGTCATAGATGGTTGACAATGGATGTATACAATGATACATATGCATTTCATATCAATCCTATTTCTGGCCAGAAACTATGAGAGAAGTCACTCTACAATACAACAGACCACAAGCACCCAAGTTTAAAAAGATGCCAGGAGCACCCAAGAATAAATGAAGAAAAGAGGCTGATGAAGGCCCGGTTGGAGGCAAGAAGCAAAAGATCACCAAGATGAAGAGGGTATATAAAGAGGGTTCTTGCTGTCATTGTGGTGGCAAGCGTCACGACAAGAGAAACTGTGCCAAGAAAAAGGCTGACGAGGCTGCAGCTGCTGCTGGTGGTGGTGAAGCTGATACAGGAAATCAGCAACAATCTCCCTCTGCTGCAACTGAAGTCCAAGATGAAGACAATGCTACTGAGATTGAGGTAGGCATGAGTCAACCAATTGTGTCAGAAAAAGAAAAGGAAGACTCCTACCAGGTACTTCAACTATTGCTCTCTGTTATTGTTGCTTTATATATTCATTTTGATCTCACTATATATTCTTACAGGTTGCAACACCTGACCTGCAAGTCTAGGCAAGACCACCAAAGCTCCCACAAAAAGAAGACAACCTCCACCATCTGGACCAGCCTCAATCCCACCACCAGCAACCGGTGCTCCTCCACCAAATGTTTCAAATGCTCCTCCACCATCCAATGTTCCAATTTCAAACACTCCCCCCAACAACTGCTCGTATCGATCCAATGGTTGGTGCATCTGCGGCTACAGTTTCAAGGTTGCGTAACGTCCTGCGTTTTGTACCAACCCCGGACTTCAAACCACCAAGAAAATTCAAGAAATGACCATTTGTTATTTTCTGTTGAGACATTTTGGTTTTAGACATTGAACTTTATGCTTTCTTAGATCCATGTGTCAGGTGTATGTATTTTGGATTGTAACTTAAATACTGTGTTGTGTTGCATTTTGATGGTGTCTAGATTGACACAGACAAATTTGGAAACAATTAGCATAAACTGCATATTATCATGAAATGTTTAAAAACTTGTTATTGTCCCTTAGCTTCATATTCCTTAATTTCTAAATTACAATTACCGACAACAACGATAAAATAGAATATGATGTTATCATTTCTATTCATTTGTTCACACGGTACAACAATCACAACTTTTGTCTTACAATGGCCTTTACTCTTTCCATGCTACACAAACAACAATCACAATTACTACCAGAACAATAACTAACAACACACAAAATGCTAGTTTTAGAGCCTTAATTTCAGACTCTAAGCTTCCAATCTTCCAAGCTAATTCCATCCTCTACTACTCTATTTCAAAGCCTCGATTATCTCTGTCATTTACTTCTTCTTCATCCAAAACTTTGTCAGCCCACATAAAGAGACCACACCACCTCTTGCCAACACTCTGTAACCACATTTCATGCCCATGGAGAAAAAATGTTACAAATTGAATGAACAACGACACTAGCTATATACATTAACAAAAATCACTTACATTGTAGTTAGGACAACCATAAAATGGTCTCCCTGGATTCGCCTCCGTTCCTAACCATTTGAGGACGGGTCCGCTACCACACCCACACCTATTTGGAAGGCATTCGTCACTACTTCTGATGGTTCTCCTCCCACAGCTTCTCTCGGATTGTCGGTTACTGGAGCTACTAACATAGTTGCTGCCTCCATCCATCATGACCCACTCAAACCACGCTCAACAATGGCAGCTCCACAATGACAGAGAAGACGAAGGAGAGCAGAGAAGAAGAAACATAGTGGTTACTAATAGTAAATTGGGGATTAGTTATAAAACAATTGAGGGACTAAATTGAGTTAAAAACCGATAACAGCCACGTCAGATAGCCGTTACCTTTCCAACGTGGCGCCTTTCCATACACGTCATCACGCTGTTTAGGAATATTCTCTGAAAAATGCTTCAGGAACGACCGTGAGTCACCTTTGTTAAATTCAGTGACAATATTGGGGCCAATGCAAGTTTAGGGACAACTTTGAGGCTCGAGTGCAAGTTCAGGGATCACTCTAAGATTTAACTCAGATTAGAACGTGTCTCACACCTGGGGTGCTCGTGTATTTATAATAGAATTGATAACCACCTTTGTAGGAGTAGTTCCATCTTTTCTGATGGATAAGCATTCCCTTTATCTTGGAAGTTTGTTGGGATCTTCCCTTTAGATGAGGTAGAGATAGTAGGAGGGATTTAAGAAAACAGTTACTTGTTAGGCCAAATAGAGCTAGACCTCTACACCGTTGTCCGACCTCTTTAGGTTTATAGTAAAGTTCACTTTTATTGGTAGGCTTTTATGTGTTATTGAGTCTGACTTTGAATTATTGGGCCAGGATATGAACATAATTAATCATCACTATTAGGTGTACACAAATTAATTATCACATTAACTAATGTATAAAATACAATATATATATTATGATTTAGAAATCTGAACTATACAGATAATATTTTTAATAATTAATATATTC
>NC_029785.2:100798495-100799924 GCF_000816755.2 Arachis ipaensis | reverse complement strand
AAAAATTCTCTAAAATGACAATGCTAATAAAATAATAAAATGATGCTTTAATCACCTTTAAATTTGTAATATTTATTATTTGTGAATCCCACTATCTTAATCCAAGAGCGATTAATGATGTACTTTTTTTTATCTAAAGTGACACTAATTTTAGTAGGAGTGTTCATGAATAGGATCCGATCTGCATATTCGCGGTGTTTATCCGAATCTGATCCGAAAATTGCGGATATGGATCCGATCCGCAAGGCTTTCGGATCGGATCGGATCCGCATACTAATCGGATCGGATTGCAAATTTTGTGTTGGGATCCGCATATCCGCGTATCCGCAAAAATAAAGAAATAAATAAGCAAATATTTTTTTTATATTTTATTTCAACTAATAATTATCATATATGTTGTATTATTTTAATTTATTGTTTAAAAAAAATATGTTTAATATTATTTTAAGAGTAAACATATTTAAAGGAATAGAAAAATAAATTTTATTGATATTTTTTTAATAAAAATAAGCTTTTAAAAATATTTTTGTGTTTTACGGATATATTCGATATTCGATATCCGATCCAATCCGCAAATCAGATCGGATCAAATCTAACTGTAAAAATTACGAATATTGGATCCAATCCGATTCGTTAATTTTAGTGCAGATCAAATTAAAATTTTGACAATATCCGATCCTATCTGCGTGCACCCCTAAATTTTAGAGGAGTTGGATCCAATTATTAAACACTCCTATTCCTCACGATGGTCTCGTCACACTCACTCCCCCATCCCCATCCCCATCCTCACCCCCCAACTTTTAGAAAATATTTTTATTGTTTATTTATTTTGGTAAACTTTTTTATTCTTGCTAACAGAACATTTGTTTACGATTTTTTACCATAGAAATATTTAAATGATTTCCTCTTACTATTATGGTAGTAGTACGGAAACATTGAGAATTTTAAAGAAAAATTAAAATATTTAGCTAAAACAATACTAGATATTTTTTGAACTAGGGGAAAGATTATTGATAATTTATTTAAGGTTTTAGACTTTAGTAAATTTGATTTTTTGTTTTTTCTCAGTAGTATTTCACTATTTCTAGCGGCTGTGTGTAAACCGTGTGTCGGAGTGTGTGCCCGCAGGAAAATTAGAAGAAAATAAATAGCTACTAAGGGAAAAAGCACGTGTCGTATACTCGTATATTTATTCATATAATGGGAAACAACCGTGCTTGTGGTACACATCACACGCACTCAGCTANTTTTTGTTTTGTATTTCACTATTTCTAGCGGCTGTGTGTAAACCGTGTGTCGGAGTGTGTGCCCGCAGGAAAATTAGAAGAAAATAAATAGCTACTAAGGGAAAAAGCACGTGTCGTATACTCGTATATTTATTCATATAATTCATATAATGGGTGCTTGTGGTACACATCACACGCACTCA
>NC_029785.2:100780192-100786087 GCF_000816755.2 Arachis ipaensis | reverse complement strand
ATATTAAAATCAATAAATAAGCATACATATGAATATTAAATAAAAATATTAAAATAATTAAAATCATGACCTATTAGTGCACATATGAGATAATTTGAAAAATACAATAAGACGTATAGTTTAAAATTTGATAATATTAATTATAAAAATTTATTAATTATAAACATTATAGGTATGAAATTATAAATATTATGAATACAAATTATAGATGTTATTAATATGAAATTATGGATGTTATGTGTATGAATTTATAGATGTTATGTGTAAACTTATCAATTAAATAGATTAATTTAAGAATTTGATATTTTTTTAAATTCAATTATGATAAAATTTAAAAAATATTTGTGTTAACTTTATATTTACATATGCAATAACTAAAAAATGATATGTGTATGGATGTAATATCTAATAAACATGAATTTAATTTTTAGATGTTAGTTGTATGTAATTATGGATGTTATGTATATGTACATATGAATGTTATGTGTATGAACTTAGTTAGTATACAATATAATTATAAATGCACATAAAAGCACACACAAAAAATTAAATCAATTTATTACCATACCTCATCAAAGTTAGGTGGTTTTTCATATTCGCAAGAATCGGTTGACTGACAAAGTGACAATAACCTCGTCGGGTGAATCCTTTTTTTGTTCAAATTCTTCATTAGCACCTTCTACTATATGTACCGTATTAATGACGAATTCAAATGCCATACTATCTACAACGATAAACGTGACTTCTTGTAAAATTTCTTGACTTATATACTATTGTGTTTGCAATGGTATTAGAGTGATGATTTTTGAATGATCATAATTAAATTAATGAAAGGTATATATTACAAAGAATCAAGTGCAAGTAAATACCTTAACGGAAACAAAGAATTAATGATTTTTTTGTATTTCCATTGATTGATATTAAATGCCTTAAGGGAACAAAGAATCAAGTGTAATTAACTCGATTAATGTATATTATCATTACCATCCATTATTATTATTATTTAATGTATTCTTAAATATAAAAATTAAATTATAAAAGGAATATTAAGTATTAATTACAAGAATGCCTAATAGTAAAGAATATGATATTATAATTAATATCATTAATAAATGGAGTTGATAAGAATATGATAAGTGAAATGATAAGAGAGTGGGCTAAAAAATAAAACTGTTATTAAATGATGTAAATGAAGTATATTATAGAAAGTTTTGGCTAATTATGGCTGAAACTTTTTTATTACCAAACTTTTTCCAAAGAAAAAATACGTGTAGCTGAAGAAAAAATACAACGTATATAGTAAATAACGCAAATAACGAATTAAAAAAAAGTTAAATTTTAAATTTTAGCAGATGTTTTATTAATTATTATCAAATTTAAAAATTTAAAAATTTAAAATTAACACTCTTAAACACATTTATACTACATACAATTACTTCCAATTCCACCACCGTAACAGAGTTTTCGACGTCCGCCGCGCAGCCTACATAGTGCCCCTCTGGTCCACATCCACAATTCACCGTCATCACCAGAGGCAGCTTTGTGGCGAAGTGCCTTTCCTTCCAAGAGCCCCACTGTGTTCTGCACCCCGTGCAGCCGCAATCGTAGTTTCACAATCCTGTGCTCCTGCCTTCGCTGCCGTTCACGACCCCAGGACAGTCTCGGATGTTTATTTTTCATGCAGATGCGGATGGTTATTTTTCATGCAGATGAGATGTTTATTTTTCATGCGAGATGGGTTGCTTACCGTTACCAGGGGTGTCGAAGACAGCTTAGGGCTGACGATGCAACGAATCCGGTTCTGCAGAGCCAGTGACGGCGCAAGATGGGTTCCTTCCAAAGGCCGACGGTGGCGGCGCCGTCGACTGTAGGGATGCAGGAGGTGGCACTGTGGATGGTAAGGGCTTCAGAAGGAAGGGCGACAGCGCAGCGAAATGGTGGTGTGGACTGGATGAAGGGTGGCAGCACTAAGGTCCAGCACAACAACAGCGGCGGCACGATGGGGACGACACAAGGCAACGCTGACGTGCGTCTCTAACGGCAATGATGACGGCACAATGGGGAAGAAGAGTCAGCGATGCGGTGGAGATGCGACGGCACGACGGAGAAGATGAGTGTGCGTTTGGGAGGCTGCTGTGAAAAAAGGGGTTACGGTTTGATGGGGGTTAGGGTTTGTTATGGTTATTGAGCCTGAAACGCGGTCCGTTGTTCACATCTCCCATTGTTCACCTAGCATCCTCATCATCAATAATCAGAATTCTCCACTCTATCCTTGAAGGCAAAACAAAAGCCTCTTGGTGGAAAATACTGCCCAAAGCAGCGTTGCTTGAATGCCCCAGTTTTTTCCCTCACGAATCAGAAAGCACAGCTGATTACATTCATCATCACACTGCAAATGCTCTCCCATATTCGAACTCCAACACTTATTTAAAGGGACAAGTGAGATGACTACTTGACCAACCCAAATTGATTGCTCTCCCATAATTATCTTTGTAAACTAAAACATTATGGGGCTCAACGTTCATTTGGATAACCAATTTTCTTTTACATCACAATCACAACAAAACACAAACTTTACGGTTGAATCACATTCATAAATAATTAAATATTGTTCACATGATTATAGTCCCACTCCTCTAATCTGCTGAGACAATCATTATCCATTTCATAGTTTATGACAATCTGACCCTCCGCCTAGTTTCCACATTTTTACCAAATAATCCATGCCAAATTCTCAACTCCACCATAAACATTAACAGCAGTACTAATTCAGCCATCCTTGAAATTTTGAATTTCAGGGTGCCCTCAACATACACTGGCATCTCATAACTCATATTATTCTTCCACTTTCAGCCACAAGGACCCTTTTTCCCCATCAAAACATCTTAAATACTATCATCTAACATCAAAGTCCAACAAAATCTAAGGTTCTGCTCTATCAACAATTATATTTCAGCTCCAGTGACCAATTCTAAGGTAACATGAAATTAGACTCATCACATAGACACATACACATTGCATTGCGTCATCCCCAAACCATCTCAATTAGGATTAAGGAATTTTGCTTAAACATGCTTACCAGATCATCTTTTAGACATTCAATTAAATAGTTGACATGCACAGAAAAGCAAATGACAGTTGCTAAATGACTTCATAACTTGACAGAATTAAAGAAAAGAAACAGCACGAATATGCAAAGCAAAAGTAATCAGGTCGATTAAAAACTACAACACAGAAAGCACAGATCACTCACTAACAACTTAAGAAGTACTTTGAGCATCAAGCATGAAACAAACAACTGTACATAAACTTGAACTCACATTGATAGTGCATTGCCAAGAAGATCACCATGAAGGTTCCAGAAAACACTTCCTGCGTCATCTGAATTTCCGGTATCAATAGCAATGCCACCAAAGATAGCTCGAAACGCGCCGCAAACCACAGAAGGCGCAGAAGCGTTGGTATTGGGAGCAACTCTAACCACCTTGTGCAAGCTCAGCCGCGTTCCATCGACGGCACAAGAAGATTCCACATTTGAGACTCGAGATACCATTTTGTTCAGCTCAGAAGCCGAAACATCAATGTCCTTGGACAGAAGCTTGAAGGACACGGCGGTTTCGATGACACTGCCGCCCAAAACTGCCAAGGCTTTGTTGTTCTCCTCAGAGAACGAAGCATGGGTCATGGCACGGCGAAGAAGCCCAATTTTCTTGAAAGTGTAACTGATAACATAAACATAGCAAACAAATTAAAAGATCACAAACTAACTAACTAAGTAACTGAGTAATTAAGAAGAAGCACAAACCCTAGCTGTTTCTGGAGGGTTTCGAGAGCGGAGGAAAACGGCGAAAGAGATTTGAAGTGAGCGTTAATCGGTGCGTGTGCCTACTTAGGAAAAGATGAGCATTTGGTTATGGTGAATTGGTGATCGATGACAGAGAAGAGAAAAAAGATAAAAAATGGAAATTGTGAGTGACCTGAATAGATGGTAGGAGTGCGATGAATAACAGAGAAAAGGCAATGAAGGAAGGAGACGATCGCATTTTGGAGTCTGCTTGCTGCTGCTGCTACTTAAGCTGAAGCGTCCGAATTGATTTGTCACTGAAAAAGGCTTTACTTTCCTTTGCTAAGAAGGAACCAAATAAGTGAATAACAATTCCTTTCGAGTAAATAGCGAAAATCATCTCGAAAGATACCCAATCTTCATTTTCGTCCTCGATAAAGATAATTAAAATCGTTACTGAAAGATACACGATTAGTCACGTTGGTCCTTCCGTTAATTGGATAATGATGTGTCACGTTAAATGCCACGTGGCATGTGATGACGTGGAGGGCTAATGCCACGTGTCACAAGATAATTGGTTGACATGTCAGATTGATGATATCTGGCATGCCATGTGTCAGGTCAGTGACATGTGGCACTTGACATGTAAAAAAATTATTTATAATCAAAATAATTCTTAAAAGTTCAGACGTAAGTCATTTTCATTCCTAAAATTTTAAAAATTAATCAAATTAGTCCTTATATAATTTTTTTTTATTTTTTTGATAATATTAAATTTAAAATATTTTTTAATACTACTAATTTTAATAGAAATATAATTGACAATCAAAAAATTAGTAATTGTATCTTTTTTTCTTAAAAATTTGTTCAATAAAATTATCTCTCTCCTTTAATTTTTGTCAAAATCTCTCTTATTCTTTTTTTTTCTAAAACCTTTTTCTTACATTTTATATATATATATATATATATACTCAAAATTAAAATGTATGTATTTGTTACCCTAAATAAAGTTATATGCTCAAAATAAAAATTTATGTATGTTAACCTAAATGAAAGTAATACCATAATGAAAAAAAAGATGTATAAATTTTTATTAACTTTGTTTAGGTTAACATACATAAATTTTATTTTTGAGCATATAACTTTATTTAGGGTAATAAATACATACATTTCAATTTTGAGTATATATATATTCCAGCAAAATGTAATAATGTAAGAAAAATATTTTAGAATAGAAAAGAATAAGAGAAATTTTGACAAGAATTAAAGGAGAGAGATAATTTTATTGAACAAATTTTTAAGAAGAAAAGATACAATTACTAATTTTTTGATTGTCAATTACATTTCTATTAAAATTAGTAGTATCAAAAAATATTTTAAATTTAATATTATCAAGAAAAAATAAAAAAAATTATATAAGGACTAATTTGATTAATTTTTAAAATTTTAGGGATAAAAATGACTTACGTCTGAACTTTCAAGAACTATTTTGATTATAAATAACTTTTTTACATGTCAAGTGCCACGTGGCATTAGCCATCCACGTCATCATATGCCACGTGGCACTTAACGTGACGTCATCATCCAACAGACGAAAGGACTAACGTGACCAATCGTGTATCTTTCGGGGACGATTTTGATTATATTTATCTTTTGAGAACCAAAATGAAAATCGGGTATTTTTCAGGGACGATTTTGGCTATTTACTCAATTCCTTTCTTTTCTTTTCTTTGCATTCTACCAAGTTAAAAGACGACACTTTTTGTTTTAGGGGACGACTTACATACATATGGTAAAAACGTCTTTTTGTGAAGATGATGCTTAATAAAATAAGAGTAATTATTTAAATCTGTCTCAAGAATTTTAAAATTGGATATTTTTGTTTTAAAAAAAATTAATACATAGATCAATTTTTAAGATTTTATTTCGATAGACAAATCAGTTATCAGTTCATTTCCTTACAAAGTAATTATCCAGATCAGTCTCCAAAAATTTTAAAAATAGACATTTTAGTCCCCAAGAAAAATTAATAACAAATCAATCTCCAACATTTTTCTCTGTTAGACATAACAGTCTTCTGTCCAAAAATAAAATAATAATAATAATAATAA
>NC_029785.2:100778162-100779549 GCF_000816755.2 Arachis ipaensis | reverse complement strand
GAGATTATTTTACTAAAAAATTAAGATTAAAATCATTTGATATTTTTGTATTTAATATAATCAAAAGATGTACTATTTAATATAATCTTTAATGATGATGATACACAAATACACTTATTTCAAAAAAAGTACAGACCAAGTCAATTTTGAACCAAAACACATCCAAATCAATTTTGGATCAGATAATGTCATCAATATGGCAAAAATTCGATGATAACGATAACAATAACGATAATAACAATAATAACGATACATATTAGAAGAAGATGACAATGACGATAACGATGATGATGAAGATGATAATGATGGAGGAGAAGGATGAAAAGGAAGGAGGAAAAAAAATTCTAATGAGAGAAGGAGGAGGAGGAGGAGGTGGCATTGGTGATGATAGTAACGAAAGAGAAAAACGAGGGGAGAAAAAAGCATGAAAAAGAAGCGTGTAATCTAAAGGACTTGGTTGGACTTGATTGATTAAATACTTGGACGTGGAACTTTATTGAAAAAAAATTGAAGGTCTAACTAATTATTATTAAATCAAGATAGTAATAAGATTTATGTATAATATAAACTAGTATTTTTACCTGTAATAATATTACGGGAATGTAAATTTTCTTAAAATTACGATCCACTTTGTTATATATTATGCATGACACAAAAGATTTATAAAATCAAACTATTTTTACAAAAAAGAGTCGTAGGTTGACAAAATTCTATGGCTAAGAAGACCAATGTATCTGTAGATAAAAAATCAAATCATAAGATTTTTAGTTATTATTTTTTTAAAAAAAAAAATATTTTCTCTCAATTTTAATAAGAGAGTGTCATGTGACACATTTGATTATTAAATTAGATAGTAATATATGATACATAATATAGGTATATTTCAACTTCAATTTTAATTTTAATTCAATTAAAGAATGTCATGTTGCACATTATGATTGTCAAATTAATAATTAGTCATTGATATTGATAATGATATATAAAATAGATAGAGTGGTTGAAGAAATGTTAGAAATAGAGAAAGAAAGAGGGAGGAGGGGAGAACTCTTTAATTTTGGAGGGAAATATTTGATTTCAATTGCAATGAGAAAGTGACATATGACACATTTTTTGTTGTAAAATTAGTAAAGAGGATGGAATAATTCTTTAATTTGGATGAAAAGATTTAATTTCAATTACAACGAGAGAGTGACATGTGGCACATTTTGGTTGTAAAATTAGTAAGGAGGAGAGGAGAATTCCTTAATTTTGGAGGAAAAATTTGATTCCAATTGTAATGAGAAAGTGACATGTGGCACATTTTTGTTGTAAAATTAGAGATATATAGTAGATTATAAAATTAACGATGATTAAATTTTTATTTTTTATTTTATCATAAATTTTTTTA
>NC_029785.2:100737433-100778111 GCF_000816755.2 Arachis ipaensis | reverse complement strand
TGAGATTCACACATAATATAAATTATAAAATTAACAATAATTAAATATTCACTTTTTTACTTTATCAATTTACTTTGACAAAATTTTAAGAAGTCAAGAAAGTGAAGAGGTAAAAAAATAATTTGGCTCAAGTTTTTGTTGGAATATTATGAGTTAATTTAGTGTATTTTTTTTACCCCTCTAAAGCCATATGACCTTTTATATATTTACATTTTGTATTCAAAGGGAAGATATCACTTGTCTAATACCATCCTCAATCAAATTCGTAATTTAACTATAAATGAGAAAGAATTATTATATCATTTCAGTATTCTTTTGTCATGAATTGAATTATGAGTTTAACTGAATATAAATTATCAACAAGCGAATGTATTGCTAAAAAAAAAGAGTCTATTTGCGGTTTCCTAACAATCAAAGCCAGACATTCTAATACTCGACTTGCTCACTATCTGAATTAGAAACTAGTTTCTTAAAGCATGATTAGGTATATCTCTAGCTTAAAAACAAGTTAACAACTATCATACCCTAAACCTATCTATGTTATGCGTCCTACACCCTCAAAAGTCAAAACACACTTCCATTCTTCTAGCTCAAGAAGTACCAAGAGCTTGGAGCAACCTCATCACATCCACTGTATCATCTAAGTAGTACTTAGCTTTACTTGGTTTTTGACCAACAGTGCATGAAAAGATTTCTGGTGCTGGCAAAGATGTTCCACCATAAGCTTTGGTTAATAAGCTCTCAAACATGTCTTCATCAGACCTGTCATCCCCAATGCACAATACAAAATCTGGCGATTTCCCATTTTCGGCCATGGAAGAAAGAACCTCCTCTGCAACTAGACCTTTGGTAATCCCCTGCAAATATTAAGATATTTAAGTACAACCATATTCATAGGTTAAGAGATGAAAAAGATTGGTATATACCTGTGGCATTACTTCAATGATATGCTTTCCTTTCTTAACAACTACAGGCTCATTTGCAAGAACACTATCAAGGTGATCTAGCAGCTGCTTGGCTTGCCAAGATCCAAAATCAGGATCCGCGTCGCGATAATGCCATACCAAGGCACTCTCTTTGGTCTCTATATAGGCGCCTTCCGTTGCCTCGGTGTACAATCTCATCACAGGTTCAGCAATGCTTTTCCATACAAAGTTTGTACAAATATGACTCATTTCCCAAGTTGATTCTTGACCCCATCTGCAGAAAAGATCAAACAGAAAAAGAAAAAGCTTCATAATGCAGATACCAAAAGGAATTTTTTGGATGTCATTGATTATAAAATCACTTGCCTCACAAAATAACCATGCTCAGCTGCTATACCAAGATTCTTACACTGATTGAACCATTCACCCAATGTGGTTTTTCCTCTGCCACTTACTATAAACACTGTGTTGTTAGGGTCATTGCAAATGTTATTTAGAATGGCTATGACTTCAGCACTTGGGAGTTTAACAACGGAGGAATGAGGCACAATTGTACCATCATAATCCAGAAAAATTGCCCTGCAACTAGTCCTTTTATATGCTGAGACAATGTTGTAATTCGAAACCTTCCTGAAACTTGGAGAAAGGGACAAGACTCTAAAACTCAGACCAAACCCCATTCCCCAGCAATGATTCCTAAAATGATCCTTACAAGAGTGTTCTAGATGCCGCATAAAACTTCTGCTCCAGTAAGCTAAATCATGAGACTTAACATATCGATAGTGCTTATCATGTCGCAACTGTTGCTCTTCACTTGGCATTTTGATGGCCAAATTCATTGCATCAGCTACACCATTGATGTCCCATGGATTCACCCGGATTGCGCTACTAAGAGATGGCGAGCAGCCCATGAATTCGGAAACTACAAGTGCACTTGTATGTGGAGAATCAGGATCAAGTTCTAGAGCTTCATCCATTTTAGAACTCCCCTGCCTACACACTACATACTCATATGGAATCAAATTCATACCATCTCTTACCGCATTCACAATGCAACAATCTGCCAAAGCAAAGTAAGAAATCTTCTCATACACAGGAATAGGATGATCAATGATGATCACAGGTTGGTAACCGGCAAAACCAAACCTTTTGTTTATCCTATTAGCAGTAATATATGTCTCCTTCTGCGCTTCCTCGACATCTTTGCCGTTACTCCTTGGTGGATTCACAATCTGGACAAGCACAAGTTCACCCTGAAATTCCGGATACTGCTGAAGGAGTTCTTCCATTGCCAAGAGCTTTAGACCGATACCTTTGAATATGTCCATATCATCAACACCAAGAACAAGTTTCTTACCCTTAAATTTCTTGTAGATTTCTCTGGCTTTGACTAAAGAAGAAGAGTGGTCTAATGCAGATTGAAGCCAACCCACATGAATCCCCACTGGCAAACTTTTAATGGATATTATACGGCCAAAGTATTCAAGCTCAATGTAACCCCTTTTAGATTCAGACTTTAAGCCAAGAATTCGACTACAACACGAAAGAAAATGGCGCGCGTAATCAAATGTATGAAAGCCAATTAAATCTGAATTGAGTAATGCTTTCAAAATTTCATCTCTAACAGGTAAAGTCCTATAGATTTCTGATGAAGGAAATGGACTATGAAGGAAGTATCCTAGCTTGATCTTATTACAACGCCTTCGCAGAAATGTTGGAAGAACCATAAGATGATAATCATGAACCCACACATAATCCTGTTCTGGATTAATGACCTCCATGACTTTATCTGCAAAAATCTTGTTAGCAGACACATAAGCATGCCATAAGGATCGATCGAAGCCATTGCGAAAGTCAGCAAACATTGGCAACATGTCATGGAATATAGGCCACAAATGTTGCTTGCAGAATCCATGATAGAATTGTTTCTGTAGTTCTGAAGGAATGAAGGTAGGCACACAATTGAACTCCTCCAACAACTCAACAGAAACATTCTCTTGTTCGCTAGCATCTACATCGGCCTTCAACGATCCCACGTAAAAAACATCGGTTTCAGAAGAGATAGAATCTTTTAACTGCCACAAAATAGAACCTTCATCATAAGTAAAACACCATCTGCCGGTTTTTTTGTCCTTTTCAGCATTGATTGGAAGAAAATTTGCTACTATGATTATCTTTTGGTTGCATTCTGATGAGAAAGCATTTGAATAATCCTCCGCTTCATCATCATCATCATCCCTTCTTTTGCCATCTACATCAGAAAATGTTCTTGGAACTGTCATAACTCGCCGAAGAGCTCGATGAGTTTGAGGGAAATTTAAAACTTCCCTTGGCACCAAGTCCAACAAATTGATGCATGATCTTGCCACCATCCTTTTTTCCAGTTCCAAGTTATTGAGCCTGAAATTTGAAATGTTATCCAAAACTTAAAGAATCTCGAATAAATGAGTAAGGAAGATCAAGCACCTGTGAAGATAGAAGAGAAATAGTTACCACCATAGAGTGAAACAATGCCACAGAAATATATGACACAAGTTAACTACTCAAGCAAAATCCTCTAAATTCAAATACAACTACAGATTAAGAAGCATGTAAATTACACACAAGTATTGCTATATATATATATAACTTGAAATTCATGTAGTTAAATTCATGAAGATCTCTTTACACTTGACATTTTTTCTCTTGCTCATACCACAGTACAATGATATGCAACCAAAGATTAATTTATCAGAAACATAGAAATGAAAAGGTAAAGAAAGAATTTTAGTGGAGATCAAATACCATGAACTCAATTTATGCAGCAACAACACTCCAACTCACATTATGCAGCACTCTAATCCAGAACATCGATTGAATTGCTTATACCGATTTAGCAAGAAACAACATAGTCATATTGTTTTACTTATCCACCCTATATTAGTACAAATACGTTCATTCAAATTGATTTATCAGTCTGCATAAACTGTAAAATATCATTTGTGTTTCCTTGATTCAAACACCCCCCTCCCTTCCTTCTCAACTCATTAGGAAACCTTCACAAATAAATAAATAAACCATGATCGGACTTTCATCAAAATCCTTAACAAATAAATGAACATTAAGAAAAAAAATCTTTGAATTAATGAAATGGACCAAGTGTGCAAGTACAACTAATTTATCCTTATCCAAAAAACAACTCGAAATTTATGTCCCCGTTAAACATATAAGGAAAGCAAAACTATATTCAGCAGAGTGGAATATCAGTATTGCCACCTAGATTCAGCAGCATGTGCCATTATTATTGTTAACAATCTTTGTTTTTCTCATTTTCTCACTGAGCATTGTACTGAAACACGTTTTCCTAACCCCACCAAACACATTAACAACATGCAGAAAGAATAGTTGTAGAAGCCATTTACCTGAGAAGGATCAAACAGATGCAGACAACAAAGGTTGTTTCTTAGAAACTTGTTTCCCTTTGATGGCTGAACAAACAATGCAACTGAGGAAACCAAATATGAATACATATAAGATATAATAAAAAAGGAGAGAAGGAAAAAGAAAGAATCAAATTGAAGGAAGAGTGAAGGAACAATAATGGGGAAAAAACATATCATATTGTCATGAATAATTCAGAACAAAAAAGTGAGTGTTAACATTTTTCTTTTTAAAATAAAAATGAACAAATATTAGATTTGTTTATGGATAAGAAGGATATTATGACTGATGAGAATTGTGGGAGTTATAAAGGGTTATTGGAACCGAATTGGAATGATGATTCATATCTAATCTAATTAGTACTAACAAATTATTAGCAATTAATTCTGTTAACAGAAAATTGAAATAATAAAAAACGTTGGAAACATGTACATATGTTTTATGAGAGTACGTTTGTTTGATCTCACAAACTACTTAGTATAAAGTATAAACTATAAAGTATAAAGTGAATGAAGCAAAGAAACATCGAAGAAAAATCAAGAAATAACAGATAATCCGGATATGAATGTAAGTTACACTACTTTGCTTGATTTACACTCTTATTTGATGCCTACCTACATTACATTGCATTAATACACATAATGTCATAATGAAAAACAGATTGACCTTGTTTTGCCACCAAACTTAGAAAATATATAATTTCATTTTATCCATATATAGATTTCTTTTGGATAAACATATACATATAATTGAAAGAGAGAGAGAGAGAGAGAGAGAGCGCATATCTTGTTTATAATTAAATAATTAATTCAAGGAATGCGGTTAAGTAGAAGAGATATCTTTTATTATTAATCAAGTATTGAAAGTTTGATCTTTTGGGTCAGATATCTATTCATTAAAGTCTTTACAAGCTAACAAACTCGACAAGTGAATACTTCTATAAATATTGTAACATTTCAATCTAGTGAATAAATGTGGAGGAGAGAATGGAGTGATTGAGGGGCAAAAGATTAGGATAATGGAAAAGGATATACATATTATACGGGTATAGAATTAGGGAGTGAGAGTGACCAACACTACACTACTTAAAGCATGTGATGTGGCTGCTCGATCATGTTGGACCTTACCATGATGCCAACCCTGATCTCCCTTTTTCTCTCATTCCCTATCACTAATATGATATCTCGTTTCTTCTTTTTCTTTGGCAGTCACATCCATCCCATATATATATTTTGGTATATTTCAATAAACTTTGATTAAAAACAAAAGAGATGAGACGCAATTCATAATGGGTCACACATTATAGTAAAATTAATCTCATTATAAAAGGCAACATAACCAAGTTTAATAATCTGTTTTTCCAAGTCCAAGTTATGGTGCTAAATAAGCTACATACTTTCTTCAATATCTAGATCTTAAAGGGTTTATAATAATAATAATAATAAAGATGACACGAATACCCCTTCATGGTGGGGTCCTAACTGACCTTTTTTCAGCCAACATCAGCCAACTTTTTTAAAATTACTTTTTTTATCTTAAATCTAAACCTTAAATCATAAACCCTTAACCTTAAATTCTAAATTATAAATGTAAACTCTAAAACTAACTAATATTAACTAAATAAACATTGGTTTCCTATGTTTTTCAGAGATTAAATGTTGGATTTGGGGGACAGAAATAATACATACGCTGCCAGTGGTAACCTGAACCTTAAAATCAAAATCATAATACTCTACACGCTAAGAACAAAAGAGACAATTATTTTAGAGAAATATTGTAGCAAAGGTATATGTAGATGGCGGCGGGACCCTCATTATGTGGTCGTGGAGCCGTGTTTTACGTTAATATGTCTTCCTATCTTAAAGCCAACCGCATAAATGTTTGCCGTAACAACTTGTCTTCTCTAGCAACATTGAAATTTCTTTTACATAAATTTAAAATACTCAAAATTTGAAGAAAAATTGGGAACGAAAAGATACATAAGTGTTTAGAATAATTGCAATAATGATGAGAAACATATTACACAAATCAACTAATTAAAAACATATAAATAAATTTAAAAATTGACTGTTTGTTGTATCAACACGAATAATAGTCTATACGACACTTGTATTATATATGAATGAGTTGTAGAATCACCAATTCATCGTCGTCTTTGAACTAAATTGGGGATGACCTTCAAGAACTCCATTGATCAAGTACAAAGTCCAAAAGATACTTGGACTAGGAGTAGAGAAGATACCTCTTAAGAATCCTCTGCCTCCATTATTTATAGCCTTGTGTTGTTAGAGAAAAAGAAAGATTTCCTGCCGATCCCCTTTTATTTCAGTGGGATATGATCCTGATTTTGGTACATGGCCCCTTTGTTGGGACGAGGCGTGATTTTGCCATTTTGGCCCAGCACCCTATCTTAAGACATTAATAATAAAAATTATTGCATGAAAAATACGATACAAAATATATAGGGTAACAAAATCTACTAATATCTAGTGTATAAGACTATATATTACACTCACATGGGACTATAATCACTATATATTGCTTTTTCTATAGTATATAACTATTAGTGTAGAAACGACACTCTTGAAAAAAACACCAACACTTCTGGCATTTTTAGACTACAAAGGTTAAAGGCTAAGGTTGTTCATTCCAGGTTAAAGATGCCACATGGTTAGGTACTTCCTAGTTAGTAAGACGAAAAAAAAGCATATGTGCTACCGTGACAAAAGAATGACATGTGGGTAAAAGAGCAAGTTACCTATATAAATTATTTAAAAATTAAATTTATCAGATTATAATTTTTTAATACAGCAGAGACAAAATTAAAATTTTTCTATATTTATAGAAATTGCTACAAGGTGTAGTGGTTTTCAATTGAACATAATCTATAGCAGTTTACGTGAAATTTCGTGTAAAATTTTGCTAAACAAAAACCGCGAGTGACTATAGCAGTTTGTGAAAGAATACTGTCTTACATAAAAATTGTCAATATGGATAAATAACTCAAAAAATATAATTTTTTTACGTTCAATTAAAAATCACTACACTCTGTAGCAGTTTTTATAAATATAGAAAAATTGTAATTTTGTCAGCTGTATTAAAAAGTGGTAATCTAGTAAATTTGGTTTCAGATAATTTATTTAAGTAACTTGTCCTCGGTAAAAACTAAAAAGTAAAAGAAAAATGTAACAACTTAGTTAAAAAAATTAAAAAAGGTGAAATTAAAAAAAAAATCACACAAGTAACAACGCTTTCAAGGGCATGTCTTCATTGCCTTGGACCCAAAAGACTGAAAAGTATTTTTAAAAGGCTAAAGCATTTGAAATTCCACTAGACAATAAGGGCTTGAGTTTCTGGCCCAATAAACAGCGTTTGAATGCAAATTGCAATATCTACAGAAGTGTAACTCATGACCAAAAAATGAAAAATACACAGACACTTAATCATTCAAGATAATATAATAATTGTGCAGGAAGTGTTTAGTAGTCTCAACAAAAGAGAGAGAGATGGATCACAGAATTTAGTCATTAAGATAGACATGAATAAGGCGAATTATAGGATAGAGTAGAATTTTAGACTCTTAGAGCCTTTGGGTTTGAGCAGCATTGGGTTGACTTGATGATGGAATGTATTAGGAAAGTGACTTATAGGATATAGATTAATAAAAATGTTTCAAGAAAATTGTGCCTTAGAAGGCCTGAGACAAGGTGATCCTCTTTTTTCCTATTTATTTATTATTACAGTTGAGATTTTTATCATTCTTATGGAATCAGCTTTGTGAGAGAAAAGGATCTTGGGTATTAAGTATTAACATTGCCCGCAATGCACCCACTGACTGTTTGCCCTTTGGAAGTATGGTCTTGATTCAAAAAAGAGTGAATATTGAGAATATTTTAGGAATGACTACTTGTAAGAATCCTGGTAAGTACTTGGGGTTACCCATCCAGTAGGGAAGATCAAAATGCAAACCGTTAAGCTAGATAAAGGATAAAGTTTTTGACTTATTAGATGGATGGAAGAAAAAGCTGCTTAACCAAGCGGGGAAGGAGGTGTTTATTAAAACAGTGGTCGATGCGATCCTAGCTTATGCTATGAATATTGTGAGGTTCCCTAAAGATTTTTGTCAAAGATTGAGTAATAAAGTTGCAAAGTTTTGGTGGACTAGCAATGGAAAGGAGAAAGGGATTTATTAGAAGAGTTGGAGCAAGATTAGCATGAGTAAGAAAGAGGGCAGGTTGGGATTTAAAGATTTTTATGTTCAAAATTTGGCTCATCTGACTAAGCAAACATGGAGGATGTTGGAGAATTCGGATGTTATATGGGTACAAATATTAAAAGCCATTTATTATCCAGACTATAAATTTTGGGTAGCAAAAATTGAAAAGCAAGCATTATGAACTTGAAAAGGTATCATACAAGGAAGGAATTTTCTAAAGAAAAATGGTAGATAGAACATTGAAAATGAAAAAAGAATAAAAAAATGGGATCATAATTGGGTACTAGGAATGGACAAGGCATATGGACAGAGAAGAGATGGTATTAATTTATATAAAAGATCTCCTTATTGAAGGTGTAGGTTGGAATGTGGAGAAAATTAGGGATATGTTTGATCAAGAGAGTATGAAAAGGATTCTCAGAACTCCAGTGACTCTCATCAATAGAAAAGATAAGTTTATATGACCTCATAAAGAGGATGGAATCTATACAGTGAGAACTAGTTACCATGTTGCTAAAAGAACGAGAAGGACAATGACAACCCATCGACTAGCAGCACTAATAGAGAACTTTGAAAGAAAATTTGGGAAATTCAATTACCACAAAAAATCAAAATATTTTTTTTGGAAAGCATCTCATAATATAATTTCTGTTTTTGCTAATTTGCATAAAAAGAAGTTAATAAACTCACCCTTGTATCCTATTTGTGTGCAGGATTTGGAAACTACAGAATATACTTTACTATTGTGCCTATGGACTATAGTATCTTGGTTTGGTGCACAAATACAATGCTGCCCACAGTGCAATCAGTTTCAGCATTCGAAAATTAATTTTTGGGGATCATTGGAAGAATACAAAGATCAGGAGGGGAGGATCAAAATAGTCAGATAAGTAAAATTAGTTTTTTAGTGTGGAAGATATGGAAAACAAGACATCAAGCAACATACCAAAGTCAAGAGGTCAACCCTACAACAACTATTATTAGAGCAGAAATTCTCAGACAGCAAAGACCAGATAACCAATATTGATCAGAACAATAGAAGAACAAGAGTAAGGACAATTACCTGGAGACCATCTCCTACAAATTAGATCAAAGCCAATGTGGATGTAGCGTTTAAAGAACACACAGCATGAAGAGCAATTGCTGTAGCCATTAGGGATCATAGGGGAAGACTTCTCGCTGGTTCTGCAGAAAAAGTAATGACCAATTCAAGTTTAGTTGCAAAAGCTTTAGCAATTAGGAGTGCATTGATATTGGCAAGAAATTTTCAGTTGGAACAAGTAATTGTGGAGAATGATAATAAAAAATTGAGCTAGGCCATTAAATCTAAGAGTCTTATTGCAGAAATTCAACCTATTTTAGAAGACATATGGGAGCTATTGGGAAGCATAAATAATTGTGGTATTACCTGGATTCCCAGAAAAAAAATGTTCTAGCACATGAAGCAGCAAAATTGACATCGTTGGGGGCACCTAGTCATAATTGGGGCACCGATCCTCCGCAACTTATAATCAATGAACTACAAAAGGAAGCACTTGAGAGGAGCATAATTCCATATTTTCAGATATATATATATATAACAAAGAAAAATGATGCAATCATTTTGGATTAGGGGAGACAGTGTATACATCCTTTGACATGCTTCTATAATCATATGTTAATATCGGCAAGAACAAAGTAGATTGTTGACCAACCTCCACGTTTTGTTACCGTTAATGGAGGTAAGCATGAAGCGCGGAAATGGGTGCTGCTTTCAGATCTAAACAACGGGCAAAGTGCAGCTCTGTGAATGGCGTCGCGCTTGATGCGTGAGGAGGAGAGAATTCAGTCAATTGGAAGTGCACTCTTTGGTATAGTGGGTTGAAGTTTCTCGCAATGGCCATGGTGGAGCACTGCATCTCAGTTTGGAGGGAAAGATTGTACGCACCAGAGCCAGATAGAGTCCTAGCAAAGTTGCAGGAGTAGCGTTTTGGAGTGGGTATTGACAGCAACCGATTGCTGCGGCGGTGGGCGGCTGAGGATACCATTCTAATGATGGGAGATGAAGGCGGGGAAGAAGATGAGTTTTCTTTGGTTCAAATAGTTTAAAATGTGGAATTTGGATCTTCTACCTTTTGAATTTTTATTTGGATCTCACCCTTTAATAGTTTCTTTCTTATATTTTCTCTTGATTCCACCTATAAAATGAAACTCAAAATGAAATTCAAAATTTAAAGGATCCAAATTATAAAATGTGATAGTGTTAGGATGGAAAAGGGTCGGGTCTTGGTGTGAGTTTTTTCAGGTCTAAAAGACTCCAATCCAATAAATAAATAAATAAATAAATAAATAAATAAATAATGGTAAATTCTATTCTATCCTTCCTATAATAATATGTACATTACCCTGTGTGATATGTCACTCTCTAATTGGTGGTTATGTTAACTATGGTTAAACTATTGGTAATTAAATTATAGTCCAAAGTGGATAATTGTATAATTTACTAAACTATTAAAAACTCAATTTTTGTTTCTTTCCCAAATCATGCTCCAAAAAAATGAACCCTAAATTTCTGTATCTCCTCTCCCATTCCGTTGCCGTCATTGCCACCCGAGCATAACCGCCTCATTGGGTGCCCCATTCTCTCCGTCTGTCGTACTGTCTCCGTCCTACAAAACGACGTTACTATTGCACATGCTTATGAATTCTCAATTTTAATTTTCATTGTAGTGCCTTGTTAATTGAGTGTCAGCTAGGTTTTGTTCGTTTGTCCCCTTTTTTGAGGCAATTAATTGCGTTGATTGAGAAGGAAGGTATGGCGGCGGGAAAGAATCAACGATGTCTTATGGTGCTAATGCATACAAGGATCTGCGGCATCAACCCAAGAAGGTGGAGGAGGAGGCTGTGGTTTGGGAAAATCTGCCTCCGTTTCCTTTAATTTCAGCGTGGATCTTCCACCGGGTCGCATGCACGCTTTGGAGTTGGATTCCAAGATTCATCTCGTTGGAGGTTTCAAATATTTGTCCGTACTTGATTATTATTGTGATGGTCCTTACTATCCTTCCAAAAAAGTTTACGAACTAGACCTTGACAAGGAGGTGGAGGAGTCAAATCCAATAGATGATTTTCCAAAGTTATTGATACCGGGTTCTATGCTCTTTACAAAATCTGAAGTGTTTGTTATTTTATAAGAATGTGTGGTCTCGACCATCTCGTACATGAGGCTGGTCCTCCGAATTTTTGGGTTCTACGCGCTGCGACCAAGGTTTGGGCCCCTGATCATCCTGACCAACACTCACATTCCTTACTTGATCACATGTATTTCTATGGTAAGCTATACCTCCAAATCTGTTTTGAAGATGGAAGAGTTTTCGTTTACTCTTATGACACCCATAACTCACATTGGACCAATGAGGGTGGCATAGTTTTACGCGTTTTTTTTTTTTGTGTCCAAGTGGGTGGCCAGCGTCGGTCCTTTCTTCCAAGTGTGTATACTCCAGGTATTAGGTAATTTCCTGCATCTTCATGTTGTTTACTCCTGAGTATTGTTATTCGTATTGGTATTGCTATTGTTACAGACTTGTTTTATCCTGGCAAATACCTGACACTTTCATGCGAATGCATTGGAGAAAAATACTTGATGTGTGCTTTTGGATGAATTGGGTGTCTGTTATCTTCCAAAGGCTTGAAGGCTGCTTAGATAGAATGCCATCCTTCAATCATGAGGAAAGGTCTGTGCTTGTTGATCTTGATGGCAAAGGCACATTTCTCGTTATGTTACCTGGCTTTGCAAAGGAACGAAGACAGGACCCAGTCCTGTGCGTGTTGGTTCTCCAAGTCATTGTGAAGAAGGTTGTATCCCATTCCTCTTGGATCCCGCATAGATCTGTGAGGTCCCCAATGGAGTGTGATTTCTTAGATTGGAAGGTCCTTAGCATGAACATGTTCAACATAAATCGTGGCTTCGATGATTGGTTTAGTGTCTCTCTTTTCCCTGGCATCCCCTGCAACAAAGCCATTGCATACGAGGTCCCAAGGGGAGGAAATAGAAAATGCAACCAAATTTGAGTTCCAAACATGCTTGCTTGCTTCAAAGGTAATGCTTGCCTCTCTGCTTTTTGTCATCATTATCTTATGTACCTTAAAGTAAAGTAGCTTTGTTATTTGTTGTTGTCCCATATTGATGTGAGTAAGTTTGTCAATGCATGCCATTCTTGTTTCAATTCATGAATAGAGGAAGGTTCTTCCTGGTGATTTGATTGTTAGTTTGGAATATTGTATAGATTCATGTCAAGGATAACTATGCTAGTTTTCTTAAAATCTCTAATCTATCTTATGTATAGATTATGATGTCAACATAGTAAACTTCTGCCTTTTTGTTCCAATCCAATGGGAAGAGCACTACTTTTTGGATGATGATTTCTTTTATGTTTTTGATTTTCTGTGATTTTCTATAATTTTAATTCTGAACTCTATTCAATTAGTCAGTTTCTGAGTTGTGTTTCTACCTTAGCTTTTTTATTGTTTTCGATCACGGTTGTTGGGATGTAAATGAATTAAAAGGCTATCTTTAATTAATTTTAAGAAGCCATTAATTTGTTCTATTTTATTATATAAATAGAAAAGATCACTCAATTAAAAAATAATAATTTGTTTAAAAGAAAGATTTTTTCAGTATCACATTAATTATGTTGATATGAATAATTACTTTTTAATAAAATACTTGTTTTACAAATTATATTCAAATACTTCTATAATTAATTAATTATATAAAAGTATTTTTTATTAAAAGAAAGAACAACTGGACGGCTGGACACATGAAATGAAAGTATGAAACTAATGCTCCTGAATCCTTACGATGGCAATTGGTTTGGCATTTAATTGAATTGGAAAAATAAAATAGAAGAATTTATGTCATAAATTATTAAAAACAGGAGTCACAATTTAATTGATTTTCTATTAATAATATGTGGAGAACTTTTTTTTTTATCCTATAAGGATTTATTAGACTCTTATATTCGGCAGAATTATGTACCGAGTACATTATATTAATACAACAAACAAGCAAGTTAAAAAGAATTTAATACTTGATCTTGGTACGAATGTTTTAATTTTATTGTTGTGTCTGAAGAAGAATAATTATACTAATTTAATATATTCGAAAGACACCTTAGTATAATATTAACGATCTAATTAAGATGATTTTCAGTAAATTCCTATTTACGCCGGAATGATGCCCCTTTGACTATACAATAATATATAACACTCAACATGTTTGGAAGCAATGAAAAACGTTCTTTTATTGATATTATTGCCAGTATTTAATATTGAATTATTCATAGCATTATTATACTCTCCCTATTCTCTTCACTTGTTTTTTCCACCAAATTATTTTAGGATAACAAATTAGTTAAAAATCTTTTATTTTATTAGCCTAGTTGCTCTTTTGATTTTGGAAAAAAATATTTATTAATATACTTTTTTTTCTATGATCGTCACTCTGTAATAAAACTTAGCTAATAATTAAGGCTCATAACAAAAATAAATAATCTATTTACGGAAAAGCTTTTCTCCCATCAAACATTAATATATTTTTAACATCTAATTAGATGAGATAATTATTCAATTAAAAAATGAAAATTTGTTACTTTTTGTTTTTCTATAATTAGAGTTGTCTACTTCTATCCCTTTATTATTTAAATCTAACTGAATCTTTATCTTCAAAAATAAAAAAAAAAGTCCTATCCAATAAAAATGTATTGACCTTATTTAAAAATAATATAAAAAGATTTTTTTTTATTCTTAAGATTTTTTTTATTCTTAAGATTTTTTTTATCATAAACTTGTCAAATAAAGAATAAATGACATTATACTGCAATTTATATGGATTTATATGTAGACTCCACGAATTAAAAAATTAAAACAATAAACTGCTAGTTTGAACCATGAAGGCCAAGTACGGCATGAGTATGAAAATTTACAAGAACATTTTCAAGAAATTCACAATATGGCTTCAAAAGGCTAAGTATGCAAATTAATTAGAAAAATACCAGCATTGAACCATGTATGTTTTCATGCACAATTTATTGATTCTTTTTTAGTTCGGTGTAAGAGTCCACTCGATTTCAACTAATTTGATTTGAGGTACAACTTGCTATGAGATAAATTTCTTCGAAACCTGTTTTTCACTTTTTATTTTTCCATCAATAAGACTCAAGAATTATTTATACAAAAATAAATGACAAAGCAATTTCCTTATTCATATGCATTAGTATACTTGTTTTTTCATGTCAAAATTGAACAAATGGTACCTTCCAATGTACAGAGTATCACCAATGAACACAACTCCCATGGCAGTAACAATAACAAATGAGTGGCCTGAATGTTGCTACATACACTATTAAAGGCATTAAAATTAAAAACAAAAAAAGAAAAAGAAAAAAAATTCTTTACTAACTACCTTGCTTGAAAGATATCAAGTTTGGAATCATAGCTAAATAAGACATGCAGATTATCGACCCCTGGGGAAAAAAATGCATAGCATTAGATCAAACCCTTTACCATTAGCCAAAAACTATATACATAACCTGATTATTAAGATGAACGACTCTTCTCTGATTCATAAAGAACATAACACTGCTCTAGTTCAGTATTCCAAACCACAATATTTTATTAGTTGAATGGAAAAAATACACATCAAAACATGGTTAAAGAACTATAACAATCTAATTAAGATAGCATATACCAAAGAAAACAACGATTATTTTCCTTGATTGATAAAGGAAAAGCCGTGAACAGCAACAGCGAACAGCGAACAACGAAGTAATGAATATCAAGTGGAAGCAAACAATAGCAGTGATACAAATGGAGAAGTGAATAGCAACAATAATTGAAGGAAGAGACAACCAAAACCACTAACCTGAAGAGCTGTTGGAGAATAGAGCCACTGTGAAAGTGTTATAGAGGCATATCAATTTAGAATCAAAACAAAAGTAATACACAAGCAAACATGCAATTTAGAATCTAAAGTGTTAGAGTCATATCACTGAACACTTGGCGTGCATGAATTCATTAAACAATAATGATCACAATCCAAGCAAATCAAATGCACGAAATCTTTAATTTTAAGCACAGCAAACCAAAATCAATCAATAATTATTAGCCAAATCATCAATAATACCAAACTCAAGAACTAAAAAAACATATTCAAAGTTCACTAACTATTTACAAAGCATGCCTATTAATGGAAAGGATAAGACAAATCCTGAAAAAATCAATCCACAAGCTATGATTGCCAAAGTAACTCATTAAGTCCTTAACTTATACAATATTAAAGGCATTAATATTAAAAAAAAAAATAAGAACACAAGCTAATAAGAAAAAGTAAAAAAACCCAATATGAGTAACTAAGAGAGAATTAGGTAATATTCAAATAAAGTTTGACCAAGTTAATTCTTTGGTTGACATGTATGCTAAATGTGACAGATTCGGGGAAGCAAATAAGTTTTTTGCAAATTTGGATCTTCAAAGTTTAGTTCCTTGGACAGCCCTGATCTCGGGTAATGTTCAGAAGGGATACTCTGAAGAATGTATAAAGCTATTCATTGAGATGCAAAGAGCTGAAAAGACTGCAGATGCAGCTACCTATGCCAGCATGCTAAAAGCCTGTGCAAATTTAGTCTCACAGGCTCTGGAAAAGCAGTTACACTCGCACATAATCATATTAGGGCACATATTATGTTTTTAATCAAATCAGGGCACATATTGTGAATTAGGGAGTATACAAATCAAATGTACAAATTCTTCAATTTTGAGTACAGCAGTCCAAAATCAATCAAGAATTATCATCCAAATCATCAACAATACCGAACTCAAGAACTAAAATAACATGTTCAAAGTTCACTAACTAAAGCTAATTCTAATTTGAAAATCCTAATTCAAACTAAGCTAAACCTCAAAATTCAGATTCAATTAAATGCAAACTAAATCCGAACAACAAAATCAAAATTAACCTAGAAACTTCATCAACTGCAAGATCAGAAAAAAGAAAATGAAACCTGGTGCGAATTGACAAAATGAGTTATAGGGAGAGGGGGGATACTAGTTGAACTCAGCATTAGAGCAGCTAGCAGTTGCAATGAGTAGAGGGAATGAATACGGTGGCGCAACAAAGATTGCCAGAATGACGCTGGCAGTGGCTATGAAAGGAGGGTTAACGCAGAGGAAGCAGTGGAAGTTAACGAGGGGTGCGGTGTTTCGTGGCTCAATGGTCAAGGATAAATAAAGAGAAAGGAAGAAGGACGAAAGTGTGGCAACAGGTGAACAGCAAGCAAGAGCGTCAGCAACGCAACCAGTAGCAGCAGCAGCCAACGAACAGAGTTTCTGACGAGAAGATCGGTTTAGAGAAGGATAGGCGATGGGTTTAGGGAACAAATATTGCATTAACAAAGCTTCTGGTGAGAAGCATAGATGATGGATTTAGGGAAGGATTGACAAGAAGGTTTTGGTTTGGGCGAGTTTAGGTCTTCATTTTGCGCCAAATTTTGGGAAACAATGAAAGAAGCGGCTATTTACCCACGATTAAAAATTTTTTAACGGGGTTTATAAAACTCTTGTAGATTAAAAATAGAAAATCATGTAAATTGAATTCCAAAAAATGAAAAGGGAGAAAGGACTTCTCTTAGTAATTTTGTAGGGGTTTATAAAAACTCCTGTTAAATAATTGCGGTAAAATAAAATATTTTTTGTATCGCACGATGATTCTAAATTGGATGAGATATTACTCAAGTCTAGTGTACTGACCTGCTTAAATATTATATTAGCGGTTTAACATATTCAGTGGCTTTTTAAGAGATTAACTTTTATAACTTTAATTTTAATCTTATACTAATAATTTATATATTTAAGTCGCAGTGTAATTTAATACATTGAGACAACAGGCAGCCATTGCAATTCCACATGTGGCTGCTACTATATACAATTCACATTTATTTCAATGTACACATTAATTATACTATACTTTATTGCTAGATTTTACATTTTTAGAAAAAATAATATCATATCTTCAGGATGAGATTGATTTTCATAATCGAATGTGAATCTTCTTATTATTATGATCGTCATTTGAATACTATCCAGAAACAACAGTTACTTTAAGTTCAGAATATTATTAGATAGTTATATAATAAGTATCTTTCAAATTATGTAATGCATACAAGTTATATCTTTGGATTTATCTTGAAAGCTAAAAATTAAAGTTAAATGATATTAGTTCTTTTATTAAGCACAGAAATAAACATCAAATGACTTAACAGTAGGTTCGATTAGCGAACAAAATATCGAATAGTAATAAAAGAATAACTGACGATTGGATTCTTGCCGGTAAAGAAATTCACAAATATAATCGCGTTGTAAGTATAGTTCTAAACCAATAGAGAATCCTTTCGTACAAAAATTTGGTTGTCACAAGTAACAAAACCCAATAACTCGAATGAAAATAATTTGGATTAATTAGAAGCATCAATGACATAAATTAAAGAAAGCAATCATAAGTCTGAAATACCTCAAATTATATTAAATAAAGAAATCAACTCTAACATGGAGTTCATAAGCCAAATTGAAAAGATAAATAACAATTAAAGTAATAGAATAAATAAAAATAGAAAATAAATTAAAGGAATATTGAACCTGGAATGAAGAGAAGTAGCCTAATCATAATAGAAATCCTAAATCCTAATCCTAATCCTAAATCCTAAGAGAGAGGAGAGAGCCTCTCTATCTAAAAACTACATCTAAAACCTAAAATTATGTATAATGAAGTTGTGTTCTGTTGTTTTAATGAATGGATTGATTCCCCCACTTTATAGCCTCTAATATGTATTTTCTGGGCCAAAAACTGGGTCAAAAATAGCTCAGAAATCGCCCCCAGCGATTTCTGGTACGTACAGGTCGCTGCAAAGTCATGCGGAAGCGTCGTCCACGCATTAGCGTGGATTGGGTTTTTGCCAAGTCACGCCTCTGCGTAGCCCACGCATGCGTGTCACCTGGCTTCGGGGCAGCTATAGCAAATTATATATCGTTGCGAAGCCCCGGATGTTAGCTTTCCAATGCAACTAAAACCGCATCATTTGGACTTTTGTAGCTCAAGTTATGACCGTTTTAGTGCGAAGAGGTCAGGCTGGACAGCTTTAGCAGTTCCTTCAGCTTCTTGTATTCCTTCCAGTTTTGCATGCTTCCTTTCCATCCTCCAAGCCATTCCTGCCCTATAAACCTTGAAAAAACTTAACACACATATCAAGACATCGAATGGTATAAATGGAGAATTAATATTTGGTCATTTAAAGGTCCAGGAAACATGTTTTCAATCATAGCACAAGATTAGGAAGGAAAATGTAAAACTATGCAATTAGTATGAATAAGTGAGTCAAGAATTGATATAAACCACTCAATTGAGCATAAGATAAACCATAAAATAGTAGTTTATCAATCACTTAATCTAAAAAATGTATAACAAAATATGACGTGTCTCAGGTAACATAAAATGCGATGAAAATAATAAAAAAAACTATATATCCTTTTGCAGTCGTGACTGTTTTTGTAGTATATCTTTCATATATGCATGTGCCTTATCCATAACTTCTGACTTCTTCATATTGAATTCCTTGCTAACGAAGTCGATTGCTAGCCTCATCCTATCATTGTCATTGACCTAATAATTTTAAAAAGTACGAAGCAATTAGAATAATATATTACATTTTTTCCTAATAATAATAAAAAATTTAGAAAATGAATAAGGTTGGTTACCGTGATGCCAAAATTATCAGTCCACCCGCACTCTTTCATCCATTGAGCAACCCAGATACCGCAGTCGTTACTGTTTAGTTAAATGTGTGATTATACTACTTTATTAGTTTAACCGAACACATGATTCGTACATAACAAAATGAATAGACATGACAGTAAATTTTTTTTAAAATAATATTATTTACGAGCCTTTCCTCTGTTGTGGCAGGTCAGACGGTTCCACGATACGAAACTTAAAAATCCGAGGTACAGTGATTTCATTAGAATTGTAGAAAGATTTATGTTCTAACATTCGTTCAATGAATATAGCCTGTGTGACATAAAATGTGGTTGGATATTGTGTAGTGCGAGCAATGTAATGGGTTAATTTTTATTACCTGTCTAAAATTGTTAGATTATAAAAATTTTAAAAATTATTAATTCGATATTAGTGTTAACAAATGAACCTTAATTTCAAATTAAACAAACTACTAAATCACTTACAAACCGAATATAGCAATGATCTTAAAATACAAATTCAAATCATAATTTCAAACAATGTGGTATTTTTTTTTTCATTATACACAAAACATTCAAAATTAGTAGAGAATAAAAGTTGAAAAACTAATTTTACTTTTAAAGAAATCAAACTAGACCACTTACCATGGTTTCAACTGATAATAGCCTGCCATATTTTTTGTCTGGTATTTTACAAGAATCAAGCACAAAGATCTTTTTTTTTTCATGTCTACGATCATCAGGAACTAATGCTCATTGAGGTCGTTGATGGGGACAAAAATCTACTTATTTACAAAATAATGAAGATCGTGAGTTTATGCTATTAAGATAAACATATATTTTGGATTAAATAAATCATATTTTATTTACTAAAAATTAAAGGTCTTACCCTTGACAAGTACTCAATTTTATACATGTAGTTATCTGCATATTGTTTCCTTAGTTGATTGGGTGGTCTGGATCATGTAAGTGCTAGTTGCTGATTATATTATCATAAAAAAACATGACATCAAATTATTCATATGCTGCTTGAAACTTAAACTAAACAACTTATCAAATACAAATTTTTTCGGGGTATTTTTGTACTGAAACTTACCGAAAAAGTTGTTAGCAGAAACCATACGGATGGCAATTTGTTAAGCTTCTTATGCTCTTGTGTGAGAATGCAAGTAAGGGAATTTATAACCTACAAACAAATACATTATATATTTTTAATTTTACGATACATGACATTAACATTTCGTACTTTTCATGTTAAATAATAAAAAATAAATATTTACATCTTGGATGACTTGTTCTCCTGAAATTAACGTGGCTAAACTTTCTCTATTTGCATATGAGGTACGAGTTGACACTAGTACTTCATCCCTTTATGAATACACATGCAAATATTTAGTTTAGAAAATTGTTGTTACCAACGTATAAAATATACTTGCATCAAATCGAATAGTGTTATAAGGATTTACCGATTAACTTGGAACTTTAAATCCGGGCCAAAAATATAAGCGGCACAAGCAAGCTCATCCGTCGTTAGAATCATGTCCTCCGGTGGTCTAAAACTAATGGGCATCCACTGCAAACACGAAGCCATCATCATGTGTAATTAAACAATAAAATTGAAAACAGTAATACTAAACAATGTCATCACAATACAAGTTCATGTTTTTATACACATACCTGTGGAATTTTCGGGCCACATGAACGCCGCGGCAGCGCAAATGATGAGGTACCCTTTTTACCAATATATATTCCTGTATTTGAATTCCAATCTAATTCAGATGATCTTCGTGGGGAGACATTATGTTTGAAGAGCTCCTTGAGAGTAACGTCATTTGCGTGGTTATCGGAATTGTTGCTATAGGAAAATTTGTGTAGGGTGGGTTGTACAACTATTTTATGATATTCTTAGGATCAAATGAATTTGCTCATTATTTTATCTATGTCAACTTTGTTATTAGTTTTTGAATTATTGATATTTGTCGTATTATTAATAGCTAAATTTTCTATGTACGAATTGTCCGATCTAGTTCTATTAACAGCGTACAATGGATAAGCCATTTGATTTTGTTTTTCGAGGATTTTCGTCAGAGAGGTTATGGCTGTTGTCATCTTATCAACTACATTAGTAAAAATAATTTCACGCTGGTAGTAATACTGGTTGTAGTTGGGTGGTGAGTGAGCTTCAACGTATTGAGACTGGTTCTTGTTAAGGGGTGAGTTCACCTCCTTTTGTTTCTTGTTACCCGTATTTAAACTTCCATGAACTGTATTTTAAATATTGCACATAACACACAAATTACGAACATATATTTAAAGGATCAACAGATACTAAATAATTAATAAATGTTAATATCGTATTCTAAAGAGTACATAAAATTTAATAAAAATTAATTCGTATAAAAAATTTATCACAAAAAATGTGATATTTTTTTTTCTTTTTAACTAAAAAAATACAGTTTATATCTTTTAGGCATTACAATATTGAAAATAATAAAATTGAAAGCATAAACATATAAACCGTTTTTTGTCTAATATATTCATAGTCATAAAATTGGAACATATATGAGTAGTGTAGCTTTTTAAAGGTGAAAAAATGATTACATTGTTCTTCACGAAACATACGCTAAAATATTAATCTAATACTTTTTTCCATGAGTTATGTTGCAGAATAATTATTTACACAGAAAAAATGATTCATGTTTTAAAAATTGTAATTAAAAACATTCTACAAATTTCAGAAAATGTTTAAAATCTTATACTAAAGATATGTACTAATAAATAATAAAACAGTTTTTTTTCTATTATATTAATTAGTACGGGATAATAATTAAGAATTAAATTAATGTTAAGAAAAACATAAAAGTGGGCTTAGATCTATTATTCACATAGACTGATCATAATATAACGACCATATTTAGTTGTACAATAAAATTGGACCGATTATCTTGATGATGTATCCATTATTTGTTTCAGTGTTCTTTTCCTCTACTTTATCCTATTCTTGTCCATGATGTTTATACAAGGCTCTGTCGATTCGCTTGTGACATTGATGGTAGATCTATCTCTTTCCTTGCTCGGCCTCCTACCTCTCCCCCTCGAAGACATGTTTTTGTGATAATAGTTAATTCAAGTTAAAATTAACTAAGATTTTTCTGGTACGAATAGCTAAATTATAGAAAATTTTGACTATCTATGATCTAGGTGCTCCGAATTTATAATGGCTAATGATTGAGTATTTTTCAAAAATTATAATTTCAAATATTGAATTTTGTACAAATCAAATTTAAAGTTACGAAATTCAATTTGTTTTCAATCTACATAATGTTGCCCACATTTGAAAAATACACTCAATTTTTAAATTTAAGTGATATTTTTCTTAATTTATTTTAAAATATCTTATTCAAATATTGCAGCGTGATAAAAGTATGGTGATTATTTTTGAAAGCTACGATTTATTTTCTGTTACATTATTTTATTTTCAACAGGGAACCGGCAAATAAACTGTCTGGTCCAACATGTTAAACCGCCAAATTAAATAGCATTTGAAAACTACTGAACCGAGCGGTTATCTGTCGGTTGGACCGGATCAGGAATCGACCAGTTCTTATAAAACGCTGTCGTTTTGAGTTTCAACAAAAAAAAAAGAAACAAACGCGTAAACGCATCTCCCTAACCTATCCCCCTTGCCCCTTGCCCCTTCTCCCAATACCCCCTCTTCGTGAAGAATTGAAAAGCTTAGATTGAAAATTGAAAACTTAGCGTTCTACATTTAACAAAAACTTAAGGTTCTCCCGCCACCATCTATTGTTGTCGGCGCCTCCGCGGCCTCATCTCTTCGAGCCACTGCCATCGCCTGTCCGTCGATCTCGCCCGCTGTTCGTGCTCTTCAACTCCTGCTTTCTTTTTTTTTCCTAGGTTCCTTGAATTGGATTGAATTTTTTTTAACTTTTGTTTATTTTCTTAAGTAAATGTCGATATGCTGCAATTTTTTCTAACTCCTATTAGTTAGTTCTGATCCGATGGTCTTTATTTGTTCTACCAACAATAGAAAAGATAAATAAAAAAAAAATTAAATACTCATGCTAAAAATTAAATATATCAATTTCTATTTTTATCGAATAATAACTTAATTGTCGTTTTGAAATTTTAAAATAATTAATTCGGTTCATTCAGTTAAAATTAGTTGACATTAAATTATTTTATTAAAAATATTTATGAAGCAGTTGAAGCTATGATGCTCTTCTAATTTAGTTCGAATGCCACTTACATTCAGCCATGTGTTCAAGATTATTTAGAGTTATCATGCTCTTCTAAATATAGTATACACTTTTGTTTCTCAACAGTGATTTTTTTTAAAGCAATAACAAGCACAGGATTTGAACGAATTGGATAAATAGAAAAAAAAAAGTTACAAAAGAGAGTTATTATAAAGGTTCGGTAATTTGTAAACATAATATTAATATTGCAATTAAGTCTTTTGTTAATTAATATAATATATATTTCGGAAAGGATAAAAATTATAAAAAATGGATGTTTAACTTTTTTTAATTAAATGATCAATTTAAATTCTAATTTACGGTGAAATTAATCAGTTAATTCATCTGAATTATATTCAAAATTTAAATTATAATTTGAAAGAAAGGCAACGTTTTTAAATTGAAATTTTAACGGTTTGTCACCTTGTGCAAAAAGTAACTTAAATTTGAATATTGTTAAAGGCCATCGAAAAAATCTTGTAACAAATTTTACATGTGTGGTCGAACTAATTAAAAAAAATCTAACTTAAACCTCGTATTGTTTAGAGAGTATTACTTTTTAAATTTCAAACGAGTATGGAAAACGTTATAAATAACTGTTAGAGTAATGTCAGTACTATTCAGCCTTTCCATTAATTTGTTTTATATTTTTCTGTTATTCATCCCTTTTCAGCACTCATGTTACGAATAATGCGACACCATGACTGGTCGTGCAACTAGGAGTAGTTCAAAGAGGTTCGTAATGTTAATTTTTTTAATAATTTTTTTGGTGACTAATTTTATTTTAGTTTAATTTTTTTAAAATTTATTCATTCCATACCATACCTTTTTTTATGTCTACGTGTTAGCAATTATTTATAAAATTTTAACTAATTATTAACTTATTTAAAACTCAATCTGATATTATTCACGTGTTTTTATTTTGTTTGAAGATTAAATTCAACGCAAAAAAAGAGATGGAAAGAAAACCACGCAGAATGAAATCATCACCGCGCAAGATGCTATTTGTGATGTATTTTCTAGATAAATCTCAATTTAAAGGTATTCCTGATTATTCAGTTTTAAGATTACCAATTCCAGTGACACATTCACGAATTGGAGTTCAAGTCAATGGGGCATACAAGAAAATAGATTATTAGGTTATATACTATTGTTCTTCGAAAATTTAATGGTTAAATTATTACACATTAATGGTTAAATTTTCACACATTAATGGTTAGATTATTAGATTATATATAACAAAAGGGATAAACTTAATTATCGTCATATGATTTAATGGTTAAATTATTACACATTAAAAATTATTCAACAGATCCTCATCTATTTAACTATCATGATAATTATGTTATACGAACAGTAAAAAATAATTACTAAATCGACCACTAATATTAGATAGAGGATACATATTCAAAATATATAAAATAATATATAAAAATATATAATAGTTAATACAATTAAAAAAAAATACCATTGTTAATTCAATATTAAAAATAAAAATGTGGAAATATGAAGTGAAAGTGTTTGATAATAGTCATTAGGGTTGGCTCAGGAGAAAAGAAACCTTTAATTTTTACTTGGACTCCAATTCGTGGGGGGCCGTGCCAGAAATGCCTGCTGCTCATGTCAATCCCATTTCGTGGCCACCACATCTGAATTAGAGAGTGTAAATCCAATTCGCATGCGCCGAAGTACTCCTGCGCATTTTCGAAACCATTTCTCTTCATGCGTATTTTGGGAAATAATATATTTGTGATATTTATTTATATAAAAAAGCGTATGTATATTGATCACTTATATTACGTAAACAAATTTTCCTAAATTTTATTTTATAGTCAATCTTTTCTAACAACAACTATGACTTCTTATTTTAATTTACTTTGTAAATTAGTTATTTTATATTAAAAGACATAAAAGCCCCAGATCTCTGCCGTAGTGATGGTACACTTTCCAATCTTCATGCTGAAACCTGCTACCACACGGCCCTCCCAGTTCCGGATAATGCCGCCACACGCCCCTCTACTTCCAGGTTAGAGCACCGAGCCATCCACGTTCAGTTTAAGCCATCCCTGTTCCGGCGGTTCCCATCCAATTGATTCTTTTTGGTAAGTCTTAAGGTTTTGGTACTGACCTCTGTTAGGTTTAGGGCAAAGTGATAATGATATGCAAGATTAACTGCAATGCGACTGAATTGAGTGTTTGGTAAACTATCTTCACTGAAAATAAGCTCGTTTCTGCTTTTCCAGGCTAAGTTACAAGTGGTGGTGAAAGTTATGGGCCAAGGTGTCCCATTAACAGAAGGAGAGGCTTCCAGAAGATTTTTCCTCAACCAGTCGTGGAAGGATTGAGAGAAAAAGGTGTCCTGGTAATCTCTGGGAATGATACTAGTCCACACTTTGCGAATAAAAGGGCAATCCCGCAAAACGTGGAGTATCGTCTCTTCAAACTGATGGCATCTGGGGCAGGTACTATCTTCAGTTATTCCTCTGAATTTCATGGTTAATAGTAAGTGAATATAGTAACATATGAACAATAAAAAACTGTGTTTAATAAAACTGAAAATGATCAAAATAAATATTTGTAATGTATATATTTAATATGCAGGCAACTAATCGTGATGGACAACTGTATGAGTTGGATGTCGTCAAATGTGAAGTTGAAAGGTTGCGTTCATTGACAATACCAGTAAGTAAAAATTATTTTATTAGGATTATGTTCATTATGAATAATTTGACTATGATTTCATAATTATTTATATTTCAGTTGACGTTTGAAATCCCCAAAGATATGCTCGTCAATGAAGAAGAAGCAATGGTAGCTATATATTTATATAATGCTAATGCCTCCCCCGAGTAAGTATCTTGTTAATATACATATAGATAAAAGTTGTTAGACATTTTATTTCATGTGGTAAGATTATTTATTTATTTATTTATTTATTTTTACAACAGCGAGGAAATACTTGTACACGAAGGTGTAAATGGTTGTAGAAGATCATTCGATGCACTTAAGCCTATGCGACAAATAGATGCTAATGTAAAACTATAAATTGCACTTTAAATTTTTTATTTTTCAAACCTCTGATACTAATTTTATTTGTTATCTTTAATCTTGCTAGATATTAACAATGGTTGCATGCACAATGACTCATGAGGAAAAAATTCGTTCCGGAGGTCCAAAGATATGGTTTCTTCCGCCTAGGGTCTCCGTAAGTCATATGAAGTCAAAGTTTACTATATGCTTTAATAAAATAACCAAATTGAATCACAATTTTCTTTGATTGTAAAACTTGTTAGGAACAAGCACTTTCGTTTGTCTATCCACCAATAGCTGTGGTAATGGACCATTCAGCATACTTATATGATGTTAGCAACTTATCAAAGGTAGCTAATGTATTTGTTTTAAATTTGAAACCTACCCATTTACTATCATTTGCCATGATATGTTTTTATAATCTTGAGTTTTTGTGATTTTTAGATTTATGTACCAATTAAGGACAACTTTAAACATTGGTACTTATTATGTGTTGACGTGAAGAAGAGAAAGTTGATATGTGTAGATTCGATGCAACAAAGATCAAGGAAAACCATAAGGGAGCGACAGATTCGACTAGTGAGTTATTCATGCTTCTAAATTAAATTTGTTGACCATAACTCATTTAATTTTCAACAACAATTACTTACAATTATATTTCCTGTCAATGTAGGCAAATTTCATTGACTGGATGATTCATGAACAATTGCTCGATGAGAGAATAGAAGGTAAGTCAGATTTGGATGAAGTTGCATATCAACTCGGTGAATTTCGGATCTACTATCGACAGAATCTTCCACAACAAGAAAACGCATAAGACAAGTTACTATATGAATTTAAGCAAATTCAAATAACTATCTAAGGAAGGTGAAGCTAATATTTTAATACGTATGCCTCAGGTTTGATTTTGGGATGTGGGTTGCTAGATGGCAGCTATATGCTGAGGCCAGGAATTCATTTATCATACCAGTGAGTATAACATTATAATTGCTGACATTGTATCCTTATTAAATAGAATCTTCACTAATTTATTAATTTTATAACATGTAGCCAGTGGATGATACTTCACGCATGCGATTGGCCTTAGATTTAGTGCTGAGCAATTACAATAAGGCCAAAGAAAACACCATCGATGCCGCAAAGAAATTGGTCACCAAAATAAATTGAAATGCAGCCATTTATTATGTTCACGATATGAGTTTTATTAATTTGTCTAAGTAAGATATTTTGAATTTCATACATTGATAGTGTTTGTTATTTTATTTTATTAAGACTTTATATTAAAGCCGTTTTCATTTACTTGTTTTTAATCCTGTCATTTATTTCGGTGGTATTATGTTGTTTCCATTTGTTTTACTAAAAATGTAAAATAAAAAGATGAAACGTTGCAACCTCATTATTGAACGAAGGGTTACACTAAAAAAATTACAAATTTGCAGAAGTTATATAGCAAAAGTTTTAAAAACTCCCGCACATTAACCCAAAAACTATTTACGCCCTTCGTAATTTAATTGATAGCGGTTTTTGTTCTAAATAGTAGGGATTCTAGAAACCCCCAAAAATTAAAATCTATAAAACTCAAATTATTCTCTCATGCACAAACCCGCCAAACCAAAACCCCGAAAGCCCCAAATCCGTGAAACCAAAAGCACCCACCAAATTTTGTGACCCTCTCCTCAACCTTTCCTGCAAATTGGCCACGACTTCTACTCCCCCGAGGCTCATCGCTGTTCATGGTGGCCCTCTTCTCCAACTGCTCTTCAGGTTAGTGGGTTTGGTATTCTCTTCCTTCAATTGCTGTTGTTATTAACATTTGCTTCCAGTTCGCATCGCTAAGATTCTTCTCTATTTGTATCACTGCTATTCTTCGCTTTAGGTTGATGTTCGTTGGTCTGTTGTTCGCTGCTCGTTAGTGTTTGCTGCTTCGTTGTTCATTGTTCGCTATTCACTATGGTTGTTCATTGTTGACGGCTTTTTCCTTTATCAATCAAGGTAAATAATCGCTATTTTCTTTGGTATATGCTATCTTAATTAGATTATTCTAGTTTTTTAACCATGTTTTGATGTGTATTTTTTACCATTCAACTAATAAAATACTGAGATTTGGGATATTGAACTAGAACAGAGTTATGTTGTTCATGAATTAGAGAAGAGTTTTTCATCCCAATAATCATGTTATGTATATAGTTTTTCGCCCAATGATAACAGGTCTGGTCTAATGTTATGCATTATTCTCTTGCAGGGCTCCACAATTTGCATGTCTTGATTACCTATGATTCCAAATCTGATATCTTTCAAGCAAGGTAATTATGAAGAATTACCTTAATTGTCTAATATTGAACTTCTATGACAATCTACAATAAAGGAACACATTGTGCACCTAATTTTATATATATTTATTGCAGTTGGCATATGATCAGTCTCAAAGAGTAGTACTAGTATATAGTTTTTTTATGGAACGTGCTTTATATGCCTTAATTTTCCTTATTAGCTTTTGGCCTTATTTTTTTATTTTTAATTTTAACGCCTTTAATAGTGTATAAGTTAAGGACTTAATGAGTTTCTTTGACCGTATTAGTAGTTTTAAATTTTGAGATATAATCCAAATAAAGAAGCTAGTATTAGTGGTTTAGAATTTTGAGCCAATAACGGGAATCCATCTTGCATTGTTTCTTCTAGAGTTCTTTCGGTGCTTCTTGAATTCTTATTCAGATAGCATATGAAAATATAATGTCTTTTGGAGCTAAATTATGAAGGTTTTAATTTTTTAAGCATCAAATAGGTAGTTTACTCTAACTTAACTATGCCTGGATTTAATCTATTGGTGAAATGATAAAATTATATTCACAGGAAATATTCGGAAAGCTCATGAGCATTGCTGTCTGGGCATTGCACTTAAAAGGAGTTGTGTATGTAGCTAACATTCTAGCCACTCTCAATTGTTATTGCGACTGCCATAGAAGTTGTATTCCTTAGTGATACTCTGCACATTGGAAGGTACCACTTGTTCAATTTTGACATGGAATAACAGATATACTAATGCATAGTTGATTATGTTAGTTTGCTTAATTGTTTATTTGCTTTAAATTTTTTCTTGTTTGCATTTTGCATTATAATTGGAGCTGTAATAATATCAAATTAGCTTTTACAAGCGGTTGATAATGTTCCTCTTTCACAAAGCTATAAAATTGTGCATCAAAACGTATATAATAGTCATAATACTAGTACAAACTCTTATATTCTAATTCCATTGACTTGTATTCTAATTCCTGAATGCCGAAAGCTTTAATGGAAGATTATTAATTTTAATAATTCCTAGGGTGCATTCGAACTTGGATGCACATTTTGCCCAATAGCCATCAAGTACAATAAAATTTTATAGATGCATTTTGGAATAGTCACAAGTAACAACATATACTCGAGGGGTTAATCATTCTGATCTTTCAATTTTTTTGTATTTTTGTTTTAGAATTTCTAGTTTTCATGCATTTCTAGGTAATCATTCACTAAGCATCTGCTGCAATTAATGATATCTTGAGATGTTGTCTGTGATGTTTGGTACTTGGGGCCACAAAATCGGAAGCCATGAGAGGCATCCATTGATTTTGCAGAGAGGCATCCATTGAATTTGTTTGTGATGATATGCAACATCTTTGTTTAGCTTCAAGGAGTTAAAACTTGAAACAGTGTTTAGTACTTTATTTCAATGATTATAGGGTGAGAGATAATCTCAAAATGTGCTGGCTGATTCATGGGATGGATACTCAAAGTACAAATTAAAATGTAAGGAGGACTTACTTCTCTCATGTTCTATTATCTGTTTTGTTCTTGTTCTTTATTAAATTGGTTTTATTTTTTTCATCAATCTTTTTATGAATGTAATTTTCATGACTAATTGTGAGAATGAAAGCAGATTGTTTTTAAATGGGTGTATTTGGCTAGTTTGTTGGATATAATGTATGTCTGAATTTGTTATGACTTTTTTTTAATATTGGGTCACTGATTATATCGGTTAAATACAAAAAGTAAAAGTTGAGTAATTACTCATAAATTAATTAGTATTAATTTTCTTATGACTTAAAATAGTTAATAGATAATTAATTAATAATATATACCAATTGAATAATTGTATAAATAAAAATTTAATTTATAATTTCACAAAATAATTTTTAAAAAGATAATTATGTATATATTAAGAGTACAGTACTCACAAAGATATGTAGTGAGTACTAAATCATATAAATAAAGACTATTTTTTTAACTAAATTATTGTCATTTTTAAAATCTAACAAATGATAAAACAATTTATTTTTATTAAAAGATTTATTAAAAATTTTTTTACTTAAAAATTACTGAACTTTTTATTATTTATTCAAATTATATTATTTTAGCTAAATAAATTTTATCTTTTTAAGTAGCTCAAGTATTAGAATATTTGAATTATCTTTATAATTTTTAATTTTATCTAAATTTAATTTTTTATATTTTTAGATTTAATTTTAAAAATTTATGTTAATGTTAGAATATTTTTAAGAAATAATATTATAGCTTAATAAATCTATTAAAGACAGGTCGGTTATGCCACGTCAATGTGAGCCAATTTGGTGATAAATAGAAGACACGATTTAGCGTTAGTAGTTAAAATTTGGTGGCTAAACTCCATTTTTTTGGTAGTGTACGTGATCATTTTTCCAGTAACATTTTAAACATTGTATTTTTATTCTATGTCTTATGTTGTCCTATTTTAGTAAACGAAAAAGGTGATAACATAAAAAGAAAAGAAATTTAAAAAATTTAATAGTAAATGAGTAAAATGACATAATCTTCCGAGTTCAATAAATGTCAAATCAATCAATGAATGCAAACTATACAAAACAAAGGTAATTAGTAAATGGTACAAAATTACCAATCATCCTAAAATCTAATCATCTTCAATCTGCCATTCCAGTTTCAGGGGCCACAACAGGAGACTCAGTTGTTCTAGAACTCATCCCAGACTCTTCGTTACTTGTAGATGCACAAACTGGGATATCGGGACCAGGACTTGATGTTTTCACTTGTCAGTAAAAGCCAATTTAGCTGCTGAGATTGGTGTTGTTCCACCACCAATGTTCCTATCTTTTTCCATCTTCTGCTGATTTTTCATACTGTCATGTCTTTTGCGCTGATCACAAACCAAACGTCATCTTCCATTACAAAAGTATAAAAATAACATAGTTTATAAATCCAAAACACAATATGCCGAATCACCATACAACGAAATTCTAAACATAGTTATAGTATGAGATACCTTAGTGAGGATGTCAAGATAGCTGCTGATATTCTTTTCTGTATCATCGTCTACCGGCTCCTTTGGGATTCTACCAGAAACATTAGGACAACTTTTGTTGTAGTGCCCTGTCACACTGCAGTTTGAAAACCTTCTACGTTGCCTAAATTTTGAGTTTTCTTGGGAGCTCCCTTACTCTTCACCACCAATGGGTCAACAACGTAGTCATCGTCTAAATTACCGTTGCGTGGATTTTCACCTCACTTTTGGAGTTTTGTAATTGTGTTAACAACATCATTCATTGCTTCGACAAAATCACTTGAGTTCTTACTTGCAACATCCATCAACCTAGAACACTCAGCACCCAACACACCCAAACGACACTTTAGTACCTTATCAGAATCACTTGGATCATCGACGTTTGACTTCATGAAATCGCTCTTGGCATTCTTCATCCAACACTTGCACACTAAGCGTTCTGGAATAACTTCAACGTGTTGGTGCTTTAGGCATGTGAATATGTGCATGCAGGAAATCCCTCTATTTTCGAACCACAGACACTCACAACGAAGCATACCCCCAACTCTGTCAAACTCAACCACATGATCAATCTCTGGCATTCCAAAATTGTTACACTTGAAGTATAGTTTTCCACCATCCTGAATTACCAACTCTGTATTCATAGCACAAGCACCCTCAATTTCCTTCCTGACCTCCCGGAACATGTTACGAGTGAAAGTCTTTGCAGCAAAATCTTCAAGTGTCGGCAAAGAAGTCACAAGTACTGGATCGGTATATTTACTATTGAACTCTGCAACTCTTTCATTGTTCTTGTAATGGCTAACAACGGTCTCCATGTTATTGATGAATTCTAGAAGGGTATCTTTCTTTCTCACATATGCTTTTATCAGAGAGTTAATCCCTTCACACTGGGATGTTGTCCTAATTCGCCCAAAAAATTGGTCCCTCAAATATCCAAGAGCCCATAAATTCCTCAACTTATAAGTTTGGTCGACCCAAGAGTTGCTTGATAAGTTATACCTCGCCACCATGTCTCCCCACATGACCTGAAACTCTTCAACACTCACATTAGCATAAATCAATTTCTTGAAGTCATTTAAAAATTCACTGTTCTTAACCTTCTCGCATGCATTCCTATGTAAGTGCCATGCACATAGTCGATGTGTTGCATAAGGAAAGACCTGTTAAATGGCTTCTCTCATTGAAAGATCTCCGTCGGTGACAACTGCCATAGGGTGTTTATTCCCCATTGCTTCCAAAAAAGTTTCCAAGAGCCACTTGTATGAACCAATATCCTCATTATCAAGAAGACCACATCCAAATATGACGGTCTGTCCATGATGATTGCTACTAGAAAATATCACAAGTGGTTTATTTTAGACGTTCCTATTGTAAGTCGAATCAAATGTCAAGACATCCCTAAAGCACTCATAATCAATACGGCTAGTCCCATCAGCCCAAAACAAATTTTCCAATTGATTCTCATTACTTAATGTGTACTTGCCAAAGAAATAAGAATCATTCCCATCTTTACCTCTCAGGTAGCTTATTACAGCATTTGCATCACCACCCTGCACCTTTTCCTTCCTATGTTGAGTAATGAGGTTGTACATATCTTTTTGGTTGAATGACAAGTTTGCATATCCACCTTTTTGAGCAGCCAAGTATCCCAAAATGTGACAGGTCCTGATGCCTATGTCGTGCAAATTCTTCGCCTGAGCTTTATCCGAGACACTGAATGTGCGATACTCAAGCATCATGCTAACATCGAGTGGATCAACTAATCCATGAGAGTGCTCTTCGTAGAACGAAACAACCTTCCATTTATGAATTTTTCTATCTAGTCTTGCACGAATTCTCGCCCGGCAACAACTTTGAGTTAGGGGTCGGTGGTCCCTGATTCTTTCGTCCTTTTCAACCTCTTCCTTTCTTGAGCCCGCCCGATTGCAAACAATTTGGCGCATAATTACGCAACCATCGCTATCGCGTCTGACTTCATCCAACCTCACAGCGAAACCGTGCATCATTGCATATGTCTTGTAGAATCGATAAACAGCTTCCTCATCTGTAAACTAAAGTTGCATGATATCTTCTCGTGACAGCTCTACTATTCTTTTATCTTGAGGTCTACTTCATCAGCCTCCGAATCGTCGTCTAAGAAATCTAGATCGTCTTCTCTTGGGAACTCCTCATCGGAGTCTGTTCTAAAAAAATCGCTATCCGACGGCTCCATCTCCCAAAAATCAACATATACCTGCAATTTATAAAAAAACAAACACATCACTACACAATTAACATTTCACAGATATGTAGACTAGAAAAATTACCACTAATTCACATAAAATATAGCAACACATTTAAAGAACTAAAAGATTTTAATACAATCCATCCAATTGTATTTACTTTTATGTCCCCCATTTGGTTGACTAGCTTCTTTGTATCTTAAAGACCTAAGCAGAACAACATATATTTAGATTAATTTTTTTTTAAAATGAGCATCAATGATTTCTCACTTTAGAATTTCAATTATCATGTTCTGTACAAAGTAGAAATGACATTCTCACCAAAGATAAAATGAAGGAAATGTATGTAACAATGAAAACATGTGGTAGTGGCACGTTATGTTCATAGAAACAATATAGATAATAAATATTAAAAATTGATTCAAATGAGTCGTATAAAGGAAGACAACACTGAGTTGGATGCATTTTAATCTAATGTTCAGGAATCATGAGAGCATGCACAAGAAAAAGCATTCAGCTTCTTTTTATTTCTGGCTGGCTGCTACCCATTTTTATTTGCTTCATAATCATTCAATAGATATACATAATTAATATCATACAATTTGTTAAGGCATTCTCTACTTCATAACTTCTACTTCACTTCTTTCGAAGGAAATGAGCAAAGTGAAAATTAGTTTAGAAAGTAAGCAGCACAATTAAATAAAATAGAAATAATTCAGATTAAGTAAATACTTTTAGGAGATTATACACCAAATCTAAAGCAGAAAGCATCCTCTTCCATATGAAAGTGATAGTGAAAGGGGCATTGTGTGTAACAGAAGAATACCAGCAAACAGGGACAATGCAAGAAGATAAATTAAAAAATCAAAACACAACACCAACAACAACACAACATCAGCAACTATAACAAGATAAAAGGTTCAGAAAAATACGACAACATCCAAGGTGTTTATGATCAAAATTAAAGCTACTCTTATTCTAATTACCTATTTCAATTCCAATTAACTCAGAACAAAATTAAAAGGCATAAAGCAAAGAAAAAGATATAACAAAAACCTAATTACAGAAGTAATAATTATTTTAATGTGCATTTTATATTAGTGGCTTATTTTAGTAGATGCCTTGCATGGTTAAATTGAGATATAGTGATAAATTACCACATAAGAAGAAAAATATATAAATGTAAATAACCAATGAGGATAAAATAAAAATAAATGGACGGTATGATTTCTTCAATCTGGTAGAAATCACTTTCTCATTTACCAAACCAACTTATATTTAATAAGGACAAAATGCCACCATTACATTTGTTTTTCAAAAGTTCTGTTTGGGTGTATAAAGATGGCAAGACCCAAATTTGATGAAACTTTTGAATGGAGGATAGGATCTAGACATCCATCCCAATTCTCTACTGTTCCACATTAAAATTGGATTTAGAATGACATTGGACAATCCACCATTCTACCTACACAATCATATACCTTCAATTGATAACTGAATGCACCCTCCACTTTGTTAAGATTCAAATCCATCCTAAAGTGGAAAATTCCAATAGCTTTCTTCAAGGCGAAACATTGAAACTACCAATTCAAGTCTTGTATTTGTTGAGATGCTCGCTCTAAATAGATAAGCAAATTTCCATAACTAATGAGCCCAGTCATTAGTCTTATAAAGCAAAGTTTTCCAGAGGTATCAATTTTGAAGGACAAGCAATATATTTTCCCATACAAGAGACATAATATCATCTGATATAAATAATATATGAATTGACAAAATAGAGAAAAATCCTTGTGGCAAAAAATACTCGTTATTTTTAGTAAACAAATTTAATCAAGTTAGTCTAGTAGCTTATTAATACAATAGAAACCATTAAAAACAAGAAAAAAATAAATTGTAAATCTGATATAAAGAGAAAAGCAAATCCACTTTTACTACTCAAGTGATCAATGATAAAAAACTAAATGAACAGAGACAGGGAACCAAAAACTACTAACAGTTATAAACAAATTAAACATAAACTGATCTAGCATTACAAATAAAGAAATACCATCTTGAATATTACCTATTTTGTGGAAAAGTCTCACTAATTTTTTCTAAATGAAAATTTAAATTTTCATTCAAGAAGAAAAAGGGTCACCTTTGGGGTTGAGTATCTATGCCTCTAAATAACATACATAACACATTTTTATAATCTCATATTTCCAATCAGGCTCGTCCATATCCAGATCCAAATCATTTATACATATATACATAATGGAGTTTTATTAAACAAAATCATTACATATTTATACTTTTAGTATACATAGCCATATGCAAATAAACTGCATAATCCACATCCATGCAAGTTTTTTTTTTCAATCTTACCCATCTCTTCATCAGATTAGAGTAATAATTTGAGTAAACAAGTCACACCTTCACTTATCTACATGATTATATCCTTTCCTTTGAATTTAAAATACTAATAAAAATATATAATGATTCCCATAAGTGTAGATAAATTAATCCATCAATTTATATCATGTTTTAAAGGTGTCTATACTTGTGTAAGAAGAAATGAAGACACAAAGCAAGTATCTAATTGGTAAGATAAATAAAGTCCTATTTTGTTTTGAAATTTTTATATTTTTAATTTATGTTTTGGTTGTTTTTTTTCTCTTTCCTTTTTTTAAGATTTAATAATTAAAAAATATGTTATTCATTGTTTTATTCACAAAAATCTAAAATTAGAAAACAAAATACAGACAGTGTAGGCAGGAATTTAACTCCAAAAGGCCCAAAGCATGCCAAATATATTGAAGGCAGAACTAAGATTATTATTAAAGAACTAAAAGATTTTAATACAATCCATTGAATTGTATTTACTTTTATGCTTCCCATTTGGTTGATTAGCTTCTTTGTATCTTAAAGACCTAAATATACATTCTTATTCTTACTTGGAACATGCTTCTACTTGCAACATATTTTCATATTGTTGTTTTTCTTCAATTGCTAAGTAGTATCCATCAAGTTTGTTAAAGTAGATTATGCAAATACATAGACATGAACAATAAAGTAGTCAATTTAGTTCTAAGAATCTTAGTTGTAAAAGAGCCATCAATAACCAGTACTAGAATAAAAAAGAATTAACTTCAGGTTATGCATGCATATGTTAAAAGAACTTACTCTTGGTGTATATTATTTCAAATTTTTCAAACCAAATATAGTAATAACTTGGAGAATGCACAATTGCACTTGGTGCGTGCTAATAAACTAAATGCACATCAAACAATGATATAACTATAAACATAATAAAAGGTAATATATCATAAGACTTTGACTAATTAGCTTATTGATCTTGACATAGAAAAGTGCCTATAATTTCATTTCTTCTCCAACTATACAAAAAAGCATGAGGGCCTAACTAATAGAAGATATAACTCTAAAAAAGCTATAAAATAGTTGGCATGTTCTTTCTAAAATTGATCCTATTAAAAGGTTAATTTACATTACATAGGTTGTGAAGTAATGCAATAAATTGTCCTCCTTTTTGTGCCATACTATATAAAAGAAAAAAAAGAGTATATAACTGTGTATTTAGAGTATGTGTTAGTATTTTCTCTAAGAATGATGTTGAAATTTCCAGGGTAAACGGAAAGAGCAAAATTATAAAATCAAATTAGTAAAGTCACCCAAAAAAAGATAACTACAACAACAAGAAAAGATCAAAGCAATTAAAAGTTTTAGGAATGAAAAGGGAGGTTTTTTTTTTTGTGACTAATGAAAAAGGGAGGTTTTAATAATAAACTTAACATTTAAAAATATATTTTTTCCTAACTTCCAGTATTAGGCAATAAAATTGGATTCAATATACTAATGCCTGTGCATCTTAGTTCAAAATAGAATCAGCAGAACCCAAAATTTTGACAATTTATAACAATATATAATGCCAATACATGGGTTTGGTGTCCAAAATTCTTTTCCAATTTTACCCTTCCTAATAATCTATCCCACTATATGTCAGTTATTCCATATTAAAATTCCACTACCTCATTCTCTCTCTTATCACATACATTCACGTTCTCTCTTATCTCATTAATTCACAATCATGGAACTTCTATAATTATCTCTTTCCTCTCTTACTATCTATCATCTCAGATTACTGTTTATGCATAATAGAAAAACTTTTTTCTTTTCTTATTCATCTTCTCTTGCATCCTTCTCACTTTACTTAGATATAACATAAAACCTAATATCTATAACAATATATAATGCCAATACATGGGTTTGGTGTCTAAAATTCTTTTTCAATTTTACCCTTCCTAATAATCTATCCCACTATATGTCAGTTATTCCATATTAAAAAACTTCAACTACCTCATCCTCTCTCTTATCACATACATTCACGTTCTCTCTTATCTCAATAATTCACAATCATGGAACTTCTATAATTATCTCTTTCATCTCTTACTATCTATCATCTCAGATTACTGTTTATGCATAATAGAAAAACTTTTTTCTTTTCTTATTCATCTTCTCTTGCATCCTTCTCACTTTACTTAGATATAACATAAAACCTAATATAAGGATAATTTGTGTCTAAATTTAAGTTTCAATATTGCTCCTAAAAATAATTTATTATTAAAAATTTTTTTCATCAGTTACGTTAAATAAAAAATTTTCTATCCATTTTTTCACAGTAATCTGATTAAGATTTTTGTATTGGATATAAATTATTGATGCAATTTTTTTTATTTGGATATATTTTTAAAGAATAAAAATAAAATAGTTCAATAGGGATAATTTTTAAAAAAATAAATTTATACAGAATAATTTTTCTCTTATCATACTCTTCTAAAATACTCTAGGTACCTACCCAATATATAATGTCAATTGGCGTCCAAAATTTAAGTTTCAATATTATCCTAAAGAAGTTTATTATTAAAAAAATTTCTCCTATACATCTGTTAGTTACGTTGAATAAAAAAAATTTTCACATATTTTTTACAACAACTTTATCAAGAGTTTTCTATTGGATGTAAATTATTCATGCAAATTTTTTTTATTATGGATATTATTTTAAAAGAATAAAAGTAAAATAGTTTAATAGGACAATATTTTTTAAAAAAATTTATACAGAATAATTTTTGTACCAATATATCAAGATTCATTTTACATATAATATTTATTCATCTAAGTTCATTCATGGAGTACCTTATAAAAATTATATTTAAGTAATTTTTTATTTTATAACCATTTTATATTTTGGGTTTCAGAATTTTGTATTTTTATTCTTATTCAAGCTTTATTTTTATGTTTTATTTTAGTTCTATTAATAAAAAAGTATTAACATTAGTTTTAATGTTAATTTTTAGGATAAATAAAAAGATGGGATCTTTCTTATAAATTTGATGATTAAAAAACTATTTCTTATAGAATAAGTTAATAAGTTAAGTCTATTTCTTGACTATAAGAATATATATAATTCACTCTTGAATGTAATCAAAATAAATATACATTTATTTAATTTTTTAACTTTTACATTAATTATTAAAATCATGATATAATGGATGTATTCCTATAAAAAAATGAAGATGACTTCATAACTATTTTTTATTGGAATAAAACATGACTCAATGGCTATAGAGTATAATTTAAATAACTATAGAAAAGTAACATAAGTAATAAAAAACGGACATAAAATTTAATTTTTTGTTATTTGGTACAAAAAATAATATAATAAAATAAATGACCGTTCTCATACATAATGACATAAAATTTAACATTATTCTTTTCTAGGGCCATCTATTTTTTTAGTTTTTATCCTTATTTTTGTACTTTATTTTAATTTCATTAAACCAAAAATTACTAATATCATTTAACTTTAATTTTTAATTTTATCATAAATAAAAATATGTGACTTTGAATGTATTAAATAATAAAAAAAACTCATAATAAAAAAAAGTTAAATTTACTCATTCGTTACATTTATAGGAGTGTAGATGATTCACATAAGAGTTACCATATTTTTTTTGAACTTTTATTTTTAAAGTAGTACTCACTTCTGAATGTAATCATTATGAACTAATATATGTTGGCAACTAATTGCGATTGAAGAGAAGATAGAAAGAGAATAAAAATCGAGAAAGGAAGAGAGAACAAGCTAATATAAGAGTGGTAGTGAGGCATATGTAGATAGATAATGATAAGAAAAAAGAATAATATAAACAAAAATTAAAAATTCTAAAAGAATAATAAGACTAAAGATAATTTAAAATATTGAATATAAAATTATAAAAAATAAAATTTTTTTAGCTATTAAAATTATACGAGAGAAGAAAAGTTAACACAATAGATATGTATGAATCGAAGTGACAAACAAAAATGAGAGCTGTGATAATGGTAATATGATATGGTGGTAATTGATTGCGGTTGGGGTTAATAGAAGAAAAAAACAAAAAGGGAGAATAAAATAAGGAAAAAAAATAATAAGAGAAAATAATAGTGTATAATATGATGAGATGATATAATCAAAATAAAAA